>NC_142008.1:119640307-119766413 GCF_049901715.1 Pseudonaja textilis | reverse complement strand
TGTAGGCAGTCTGCAAGAAAAGTATAAGATGAATTCCCTGGTGAGTTCTTTTATCACAACCATTATGTAAATCAAGTCACAATTTCCTCCTTAAAAAAACCAGTCAGTTTTCCCTTTCAAGTTACACCCATCAAAACAAAAGGAATCCTTTTTGGTCAATTCCCCACCATTCATTGCACAGAGCAAAAATGCTTCTGTGGCTAAACTTGGTGTCCTTACTGGCATTCCTCCATGGTAATTGTTTCTTCCCTATTCAGCTTCCTTCCATTTTAATTCTTGTATACAGAACAGGTTACTGATACACCTTTCTTTTCAGGTGCCAAGTCTCAAGTCCAGTTGGTGGAGTCTGGAGGGGATGTGAGAAGACCTGGGGAGTCCCTCCTTCTCTCCTGCCAAGCCTCTGGGTTCACCTTCGGTAGCTACTGGATGAGCTGGGTGAGACAGGCTCCAGGGAAAGGACTGGAATGGGTGGCCTTGATTATTGCTGGTTCAAGTACTTACTACTCAGACAAAGTCAAGGGCCGCTTCACCATCTCCAGGGACAATGCCAAAAGCCAGCTGTATTTGCAAATGACCAGCCTCAAAACAGAGGATGCGGCAGTCTATTACTGTGCAAGAGACACAGTGAGAGGAAGTGAATCTGAAGCCAAATAAAAACCTTCAGAGCAGCTCTTCAACTTGATTCATCCCCAGATCTTGGATTGGCTAATTAACATTCAGCAGCATATAGTGAAATTTTTAGGATTCTTTTGTCTTGGGTATCCTGGAAGAAAATATCCTGAAAGACCATGAAGATTGAGGAAAATGGCTTCAAAATTCCCGTTTTACCTTCCCTGTTTGTAAAGTATTCTGACTTCTGAGAAAAATAAAACAAATAGCATTTTCTCCTTTACTAATGATGGGAGAAATCTGAAAAGGAAACTTCGGGATAAACTTTCTAAATATCCAAACTGCCATTCACATATTAAGGAAACTTCTGGACCTAAAGAATCTCCTCAGTGAATTAGAAAGATGTGTCTTTTCCTCACTATGGACACCAGGGGGCAGTGTTGACACACAAACCACTATCTATGGTTTATGGGTGAGGGTAGGGGAGGGAATAAAGAAATTCTAAATAGATATTGTCTAATTTTGGGGCAGTGATAATTGTTATTTCTGTTTGTTCCCTGAAAATCTCTCAAGAAAATTCCAACTCTCAGCAAGCTACTATCCACTCTGTGATACAGAAAATGTTTATTTAAAAAGGATGTGTATTATTTCTGTCTTTGTCATCAGAAAAACTGTCCAGATAGTTTGAAAAATAATAATATTAAAAATAATAATGAAATGAAAAATAATAATAATAAAATAAAATAAAAGAATTTTATGTCAGCTTTTGGTGAACATGCAAAAAAGCTACAAGAATTGGACATCAAATATGTACACTAATCCAGAAGATTTCGTGGGGGTAAAGCTATAATTGAAAGCAGGAACTTTTCTCTTTGAAGTAATAGACAAGAAACTAGAAAAAAGAACTCATAAATCTTTGCTTTTATATATTATACCTGCTGGGAGAATATTATATCCTTATAAATGGAAAAACTCAATGCCACCCACAAAGGAGCGATCGGAGGTGAAGATGATGGAATCTGCAGAGAAGGCTAAAGAATTTTTTTTTAGAAAATTATTTATAAACATTTCATGAAAGCACACAATCAAAATTTGTAGATCTGATGATTGGTTAAAAATAGATAATAGAAAAACATGAGCTCTTTTTTGTCATCATTATTAATATTATAAATAAGTACTTATATTTGAAGCAGGAGAAATACCAAGATCCTTTTTCTGTTTTTTTAAAGTCTCATTCTGAACTTCAGTTTGTTTCCTTCCTTCCTTCCTTCCTTCCTTCCTTCCTTCCTCCCTCCCTCCCTCCCTCCCTCCCTCCCTCCCTCCCTCTCTTCCCACTTTCCTTTGACAAAATAGTTTATTATATATAATATAGATAAAATATATATATTCTACACTGTTTTTGACAACTTTTTAAAATTGCAATTGTTATTATGATTATTTTTGTCATTAATGTTGTTTCAATTTTTATGGGTGTCCATCTTGTCGAATCAACTCTGGGCAAGTATCAACTGACAAAAACACCACACAAAATAGCATCTAAAACAAAAATGATCTTGGTCTGCATTCAGTTCTTTTTGGGATTCTTCAAATATTCATATTAAATGGGAAATGTGTAAATGTGTAAAACATTTCCCAAACTTTGATGTGAAGCTGTTTTTATGTTTTCTACCGTGCCTCTTTCAAATGTTCTTAGTGCTGGTTCATCATTTGTTTCCTTAAATCACCTTTTCCTTGCTTTTATTACTCTAACTTAAAGGTTGCTTTCACTTTTCCTAAAACTGAAGAGTTATCACATTAAATCAACACTGTAGGCAGTCTGCAAGAAAAGTATAAGATGAATTCCCTGGTGAGTTCTTTTATCACAACCATTATGTAAATCAAGTCACAATTTCCTCCTTAAAAAAGCCAGTCAGTTTTTCTTTTCAAGTTACACCCATCAAAACAAAAGGAATCCTTTTTGGTCAACTCCCCACCATTCATTGCACAGAGCAAAAATGCTTCTGTGGCTAAACTTGGTGTCCTTACTGGCATTCCTCCATGGTAATTGTTTCTTCCCTATTCAGCTTCCTTCCATTTTAATTCTTGTATTCAGAACAGATTACTGATACATCTTTCTTTTCAGGTGCCAAGTCTCAAGTCCAGTTGGTGGAGTCTGGAGGGGATGTGAGAAGACCTGGGGAGTCCCTCCGTCTCTCCTGCCAAACCTCTGGGTTCACCTTCAGCAGCTATTACATGTACTGGGTGAGACAAGCACCAGGGAAAGGACTGGAATGGGTAGCAAGGATCGGAACATCCTCATCTCCGATTAGCTATTCAGACAAAGTCAAAGGACGTTTCACCATCTCCAGGGATGATTCCCGCAGCCAGCTGCATTTGCAAATGAACAATCTTAAATTGGAGGACACGGCAGTTTATTACTGTGCAAGAGACACAGTGAGAGGAAGTGAATCTGATGCTAAACAAGAACCTTCTCATCAAAGAAGCTGTACTAATTTATGAGTTTATGACAGAAAGTTGAATTTCTGTACCAGGAACAGCCAATAAATCTCCTTTGGAAGCTCAGCACCGACCCTGGCCTAAGTAGTGTGAAACCTGGTTAGCAGTTTGGTAGGAAGAAAAAAAAAAACAATCTATGGTCAGTAAATGAAACTGGGTACTTTTTAAAAACTTGAAATTTATTTCAAGGCACAAATACAGATTGATATTCCACAATTCATCCTTGATATATTTTGCAGTTCAGTCCTTTCTGATTCTCAGTATTGACAATTCTCCGGAATCTATCTCCATTGTATATGTTGTTCTTTTTTCATTTCTTCTATATAAATTAAGTTGATTCAATCCCCTTAATCCCGAAGCTCTGGCTGAGTCAAGGGAGGGAAATACTGGTTATTGCAAACCTCCCCTTCCAGAAATTCCATGAGAATGAATGTTTTCGACTGTCTTCCTGCCTTGATAGCTTTTGCCACAACTTCATACCATATAAAATAGGTGTTTTGACTTGGCCTACCTCCCAGTAACAATTGGGAGTGAGAACAATTGGAATCTCTCAATCACCTTGCTTAACAGGGAGATTTAAGTGGGAAAAAAATGAAAAAAAAAAGTCTCATCTTGTAGGTTTGGATATGTGACCAGGTAAAACCAGTCCCGGAATGTCTACATTGCAAAGTAAGACATACATTTATTCAAAAGTAATCCTTTCTATTGTTGTATATGCTTATAGTGAAACATGCCATTCTTGACTCTCATAAAACTTGCCCATAATCTCATTTTTTTGCAAAGAAACCTATAATCTCAGTGGAGGGAATGACTGTTAGATTGAAGAGCCATGGTGTTGCAGTGGTTGGAATGAAGTATTGCAGGCTAACTCTGCTCAAACTTCAAAATTCCCAAGATCCAAACTGGCTCATGGCTGACGCACCCTTCCATCCTTCTAAGGTCAATAAAATGAGGACCCAGATTGTTGGGAGCAATATGCTGACTCTAAGAACTGCTTAGAGAGTGCTGTAAAGCACTGTGAAGTGGTATATAAGTCTAAGTGGTATTGCTGAATCCTGCTTTGTATATAGATAAAATGATGCTCTATTCTAAGGACTATATATATTTTTATTAGAGCTTCTGGTTTAATGAAGCCATAAGAAATTGTCAGAGGATGTCCAGTGTACACAAAGATGCAATTCTTCCAAAGTGAAAACAAAATGGAATATGGAAAAATGGAATACACTTTGAAGCTCTGATATGTTTGTCGATGCAGGGTCTTTCCCTATTTGCATCCCACATGGGACAAATAGTCCCTGTCAAAACTTCCCCCTTTTTCATTTTTGTTTTTTGCTCTATCTGTTCTCCTTGCCTGGTTTCATCTCACCCCATTCCTATGAACGAGCTGGATATAAGTTTCCTCAGCAAAACTGGGATAAAAACAGAATTTCCTTCTTTATTTCAATTTTTTTCCAGAGGAAAAGGGATGTTCACTCAGGCTTGGCGATGTGCTACGTTGGAGAAACAAATCTGGCAACAGAGAATAACTGAGAACAAAAAGAAACAGAAGTGCCAGAGAAAACCGATTTCAGAAATTAGCTTCAGGAGATACCTTAAGGAAAATACTCATTCATCTAGGTAGAGTTGTCAGGATGTTGAGTCAAGGCACCTTGGCTTCTATTCTTTTTTTCTTTTTCTTTTGGTTTGTTTGTTTGTTTGAAACATTTTACCATTTATCCAAATAGCTTCTTCAAGATTGAAGAAGAAAAGAGGTCCAGGTGCCAATGACTCAACTTCCAGGGGCGGTGAGAGTTTTCAGCTGAGTGAATTATGAATGGAGAACATTTTCCCAAAACTATGATAAAAAAAAAAACTTCATCCTCCATTGTGGGAACTATGATTCTTTGTTCTTTGTTTACATGCTAGGACAACGGAGCCTTCTGGTGGTTGGCTGGAACACGGAGCAAGGAGCAAAGACAAATTGTTGCCATTTCTTAACCAGAACTGTAGCAAACTTAAACTCTGCAGCCTTATATTTTTTATGCGAATGATCAGTGCATGTTGTGTGATGTAATGCGTTTGTGATAGGACGTTAACAAAATTGCTACGTTAACAAAGATTGCTTCTAATAAAAGAGGGTTTCAGAGTTCTCTCTGTGCTCTCATCCCAAGACAACTTTGCATAGTGTCTTCTTTTCATGAGAGACCACCACAACTGGTGACCTAGACGTGATCCACTCAAAAGAGATACGTCTTTGGCACACCCATTCTCATCGTCCGGAATAGACTTGGTGCACCCCATCCGCTTGAATCGCTGGTGACAACGGATCCCTCGTGAGTATGGGTGGTAGATTCTCTAAGGAGCAGGCAGCTCACATTCAGGAAATCAGAGAATTAACCAAACGAATTTTTTTTACCTTTAAAAAGGGGGTCTCCCTTCATCCCCCCCCTCCCAAAAACCTCTATTGAGGAACTCCTAGAATACATTTGGCAACATTGCCCTTCTTATCCGGCTAAAGGCAGTATCAAAACTACAGTATGGAAGGAGATTGGAAAATACCTTCATGCAAGTCCTAGGGCCCCTTCGTCTATATTAATTGCTTGGGGGTGGTTTTTGAGGCTCTCTCCTCTCTAGAGCAACCCCTACTTGGCCCCTTTCTGGACCCCTCCCATGTGAATCCTGCTGTACAACTCTTGCCCCCGCTATGGTGCCTGTGTCTCTTAAACCGACTGCCCCCTGGAGGCAAATGAGGCTGGTAAACCTCCCCCTTCTCCTGACCCCACCTCACCCAATCCCTCTTCTTCTTCTCTTGCTCTCCCTTCTGTGCCTACCTACTGCAATTCTTGCTCAAAGTCTCTCTAAACTTCTCATCCTAGAATGGATACATCTGCCTCATACCCCTCGTAAATCCATTAACCCTAAACCTTTGCTCTTCTCTATACTTATTCACAAAGGGCGTCAACGTTGTAAAGCCCTAATGGCTATTGAACCCTCTGTACAATATGTCCCCATGTCATTGTCCGATTGGGCGGTAATGCTATTGAATTCAGAGTCATTACAAATTGTAATGGGAGAATGGCCAGTGACTATTTCCTGCCATCTCCCTGCAGATAACCGGCTTAATTTACTTAAGCTGGTTCCTTTTAATTGGCAATTAATAGAATCCACAGCCCCCATTCCCTCTGCGATCACTATATATGCAGATGGAGGGAAGCAATATGTTGCCTGTGCCTGGTTTTCAGAAGGGCAATGGCGCACCAAAGTTACTCAGCCGCATCCGCTGCTACTATTCTATCCGCTTTCTCTCTTTCTCCCCTAACCCCTTGGGACAGTCATAATTATTTTCATCAAAATAAAAGGGCTCTTATGAAGGAATTCCAAATCACCGCCCAAGAGGCTGCTGCAATTATTCAACAATGCCCTACTTGCAGCAAGCAAGCCCCTGCCCTGCCAATGGGAGTAAATCCCAGAGGCTTTAAAAGCCTGCCAAATTTGGCAAATGGATGTAACCCAGTATGCACTTTTTCCACCATGGAAATATATCCATGTTTCAGTGGACACATACTCAGGGTTCATCATGGCCTCCCTGCAAAGAGGAGAGACCACAAAACATGTCATTAACCACTGCATCCGGTCATTTGCATGCCTGGGAAAGCCCTCGGAATTAAAAACTGATAATGGCTCTGCCTATACTAGTACCAACTTTGCTACCTTTTGTAAACAATGGGGCATTTTGCACAAATTTGGCATTCCATACAATTCTCAAAGGCAGGCCATAGTAGAAAGAGCCAACCTGACCCTAAAGAATGCTCTTGACAAAGTTCAAAACTCGATGGGGAAACTCACCCCAGGGCTACCCACGCTGCAAAACAAGCTTAACTTGTGCTTATTTACACTGAATTTCCTGAATGAGTCTGGCACACCTGCTTCTTCTGCCGCCTCTCGACACTTTTGCTCTCCATCCAAGGATGCTCCTAGACCTCCAGTCTACTTTTGACAGTTGCCAGATCCCACATGGCACGGGCCAGCTGAACTTATAACCTGGGGACGAGGGTACGCAGCTGTTTCCTACAACAACGCCATCACCTGGGTCCCCGGACGACAAGTGAGGCCTTTTCTACCCAAACCAGACTTGCCTACATCAGCATCATGAAGCTGCCCATTGCATTCATCATTTGCCTCCTGGGTTTCCACATCGTTCCTGCTGATACGACATCCTCATCCCATCCTCCTGCGACACCTGCATCAAAACTACTTGCAGCAGAACGAAAACCCAATCCACCCTGATCTATCATACCTTGAAGCCTGAGTATAACTCCATGATGGTCTCCCCTTGTCTGCATAACAACACTCAATATGCACGATGTTACACTGCTGAAGGCATTCAGTGCTATGAGCCCAAGGCAGTGGGACCCATTACAGCATCCCTATATGTCTGTGCATACAAAGGTGGCTCCAGTTCTGATCTTGCAGGAATATTCTCTACCAGTCAAACAAAAATGGGTACATAACCCATAATGTCACTCGGGGGTACCAACACCTCAGTATGCTTTGATGCTTGCCTTGCCATCAGCAAAGGTCAAGGTCCTAATGATGCTGCAGGAGTTACCTGCGGCTCACACAGCTGGCAGAGATCTTATCTACAGGAAAAGAAATATCTCTTTCAAAAGGTGTCCGGACTAATGTGGGGCCACCACTGTTTACAACTACTGGTACACCCCACCTATTGACTCTGCTCAAGTAAGAGGCCCTCAAAATATTAATATCACTGTTAAATCAAGCTCTACTTCATGTACCACTGACAAATGTAATCCCATTTGCTTCTACACTCACTTACCTGAATCTAAGGGGGCACAATATCATTTTTTAGGTCTTGATTTTAGAGACATGTTTGGATCCTGGTTCCCAAAATTGCCTGGTTTGCAAGCTATTGTAGCGCTCATTGGTATGATTGCTGCAGGATGTGCTGTATTGCCTTGTGTATTACTCATCTTTGTACGCACTATTTCTAACAGTTTATCCCTCTTGGCTGAGAAAAAAGCCACTGCGCAGGTAATGGCTCTCTGGAATCAACAAATAACTAACACATATGAACCACTGCCATCCGAAAATGAGATAGGAGAGCCAACCTGTGATGACCCAGATGAGGACAAGATGTTTGTGATGGTTGAAGAAGTCACAAATGCCGTGGATAACATCAGCATGCACAGCACTCTTGCCTACGCGCCTGACAAAGACTGTTATTGGGACTAAAACACTCCCTGTCTCTTAAAAAGGAAAAACAGGGGAGATGTGGGAACTATGATTCTTTGTTCTTTGTGTACGTGCTAGGACAACGGAGCCTTCTGGTGGTTGGCTGGAACACGGAGCAAGGAGGAAAGACAAATTGTTGCCATTTCTTAACCAGAACTGTAGCAAACTTAAACTCTGCAGCCTTGTATGCTTTATGTGAATGATCAGTGCATGTTGTGTGATGTGATGTGCTTGTGATAGGATGTTAACAAAATTGCTACGTTAACAAAGATTGCTTCTAATAAAAGAGGGTTTCAGAGTTCTCTCTGCGCTCCCATCCCAAGACAACTTTGCGAAGTGTCTTCTTTTCATGAGAGACCACCACACTCCATCTGAAAACAGTTTTGGACCTTGAAGACATTTGGAGTTGTTTCTTCATCTGATGTCCCAAAGATGCTTTTTCAAGAAGCAATTGGACTTTCTGGTTTTTTTTTTTTTTTAAAAAAAACAGATGGTTCACTTCTCATCCAAGAAACTTCTTTGGCTTTTGTTGGATGAAAAGCTGAAGAAGCTTCTTGGATGAAAAACAAAACATCTTAAAAAACAACAACCCCGGAAAGTCCAGTTCCCTGTTGAAAAAAGCAGCTTTGGGACAACCATGACCTGGATGAGTGAGAATCTCCATAGACCTTCACCAGATCTTACCTTTGAATATTATAGATATATATATTATAGATATATTATATCTCCAGTCCCTGAGCAAAAAGCATCATATACAAGGGCTGCCTTCTTTATTCTAATCAGTATGCAAATTCAGAAAATGCTTCCTGTTTAAAAATCTCCTCTGAAAAATGTCCAGAAAAACTTACATCATTTGGACCACAAAGACAACAGAAAACAAAGATATTGCTTCTGCCAAAAAAAATGAGTAGCGGTATTAGTCTTCTACTTCAGTTAATTTTGAGTTCATCTCTCTTAAGAGGTGAGGTTCATTTTTCTTCTGTCTCTGTTTTTCTCTGCATACCTATAATTAGCTATAACTAACTATACTGTGTTAACTATAAACTATAACTGTTAAATACATTCACATACAGTCTAAAAATAAATGAATGTAACAATGCTTATTGTTTCCCAGGTATTAAATGCAGCATTCAGCTGGAACAATCTGGAGTATATGTGAAAAGACCTGGAGAATCCCTCTTGTTCTCCTGCAAAGGCTCTGGTTTTAACTTTGGAAGCAATGGCAAAGTAGTGAATTGGGTAGTGAGACAGGCTCCAGGAAAAGGACTGGAATGGGTTGCAGTTATTTGGTACGATGTCCTGTAAGCAAGAGGATGCAGAATCTGTCAAAGGATGCTTCACTATAAGCAGAGATAATGCCAAAAGCCTTCTGTATCTACAAATGAACATCTGAAAGCTGAAGACACAGCTATCTATTATTGTGTGAGAGACACAGTAAGAAGAAGTGAATCTGCAACCAGACAAGAACCTTCCTTTCTTCAGAGAAGCTCTGCAACTTGATTCAGTCCAGATCCTGGATTAGTCAACGAGGATTAATTCCTCTCCCATGAAAACTTTAGGAATTGTTATGTCCTTGGGGCTGACACCAGTTCCCCATCAGGTCCGCAATTCCTGCGGGGGCATTTTTAGTCCCCATTGGCTGGCTCCCTTCGACAGTCGGCTATAAAAGCCGGCTGCTAGGTTGAGCCAGCTGCTGTTCGCTGGTAGGTCTGCTGTTAGCTGCAGACGCGACAGCCCCCTTTATTCCCACGAATAAAGCGTGTTATGACTGAAGCTCTGGTGTGGCCTCCCTTCTTTCCGAACTTAACATTGGCGACAAGGATGGGATGTAGCCAACCAGCAGCTATACAAGAGCTGAAAATCACGAATCTGAAGCGCTGAACCGTAGCCGCGACGTTGAGAGCTCGGTCAGCCATTTGAGAAGGAATTGAAGCGGAGCGTGTAGCCGCTCAAGAACACAAACTAGCTACAAGAGAGTGGGCGCTGAGAGCCTCAGCCGCCCAACAACAAACTTGCCAGAATTGCGTGTAGCGAAGCTCCAGCGCGACGCTCACGACCGCTAAATCTAGGCGCGAGATTCAAATTGCTGTCAGCGCGCAGCTGCAGCATTGCCGCCTCGCCCTTGTAAGGGAGCGAATTTCAAACAGACGTCAGTTATAGCGTCTGTTCCCAGCTGCCAAGGGCTGCAGAGAGCGAGAAAACCCAGAGAGATTCCACGAGCTGAATCACCAGACCGAAATTGCACTGCAGTGCAGCTGCTACCTGTACAACCCAGAGAGAACTCAGAAGCTGAACACTCATTAACAGCACTACAAACTGTAGCTGCTACCCTTTCCAGGGCCTGCATTCCCAGTGAGACTTGTTTTACCTGCCACAAGCTGAACCAGTCATGAATGCGAATCCGGCGTTCCAGCCATTCAAACCAGACGAAGATAAATGGGACTCTTATAAAAACTGGTTTAACCATTATATTGATGCTGTGGGTCTGGCTGACGCTTACAGACAACAAAAGAAGTCTTTCTTCCTGAGCTACTGTGGGGCCACCGTATTTGACACGGCAACAGCACTGTTCGCCCCAAGAGAACTCAAGAATGTCCCATGTTCTGAGCTACTGGAGACCCTCTCCAATCATTATTCACCAAAACCGTCACAGATCGCGAGACGCTTGCGCTTCGCATGAGGAAGCAAGCGGAGGGAGAAACCATAAACCAATATATGGCAGCCCTCAGAACCGCAGCCCTGCACTGTGAGTTTAAAGGCTACCTTGATGACATGCTCCTGGACCAACTTGTCTGCGGGGTCAAGGATACAAGACTACAGAGGCGGTTGTTGGCAAGGAAGGACCTCAACCTCGCACAAGCCATCGAGGAAGCCCTGGCTGCAGAATTGGCACTACAGTCAGCGGCTGAAATACAGGGAAGCACCCCCAAAGGTAATCCAGTCACTGTACATTCTGAGGAGGCAGTGAACGAAGAAGAGCCCATCGAGCAATCTGAAGTGCACCGTCTCAAACCATTAAAGCAGCCACAGGTAGGAACTAGACCGAGAGAAGGCAACGTGCACTAGGCACACCCCGCTGTGCCTCTCCTGTGGGGTCCCCATGCCAGAGCAACGTGCAGGTTCAAAAGTGCCACCTGCAACAACTGCAGCAGAAGAGGACACATCGCTTAGGGTGTGCCAGGCAACGCACGTGGCTCCACAAAAGCCACCATCTTACGCCCCTCGGGCCATCCAGGCAAGTAGAAAATTGTTTTACATGCTATCAAGCTAACCATACCTTCTTAACACCCAATAAAATTAAACTCTCCATTCATTTAGAAGGTAAACCCTGCCTAATGGAGGTCGATACGGGTCAGCGCTCTCGATTATTTCATGGAGCACGCTCAAGAAAATACGTCCCAGCCTGTCCAGGAAACAGCTGCAGAAGAGTCGCCTATCCTTATGAGACTACCAAGGAAAGAACATTCCAGTAATCGGAACAGGCAAGTTCCTAGTCAAATTCAGAACCTTTAAAGGACACCTGCCATTAGTGGTAGTTGATGGTGCCCTTCCTAGTCTTTTGGGGTTGGATTGGTTCCCCTCTCTTGGCCTTAACTTAACGGGGTTCATGCTGTCTCGCCCTCTGACACCAACTCACTGTTCTCTGATTACGCTGGCGTTTTCAGCGATGAATTGGGGTGCTACAAGGGCACACCTATTTCTTTCTCAGTGGACCCCCAGGCAGTTCCCATCCGCTTGAAACCACGGAGAGTGCCATTCGCTCTGCGTTCTAAGCTGGATGCAGAACTAGACAAATTGTTAAAACAAGGGGTAATCAAACCCACGGATTTTGCTAAGTGGGAGACACCTATTGTCACACCCTCAAAAAGATGGTAGTATAAGGATGTGTTCAGACTACAAGACCACAATAAATCACTATTTACAGACTAGCGCATACCCAGTGCCAGTAATCCAGCATTTACTGCACACATTCGAACCCGAACGATATTCGCCAAATTGGATATGTCACAGGCTTCTACCAACAGTTTCCTGTGGACAACCAAACGGCCGAATTGCAAACCATTGTTACCCACAGAGGGGCCTTCCGATGCAAGCGCCTCCAATTTGGTGTGAGTGTCGCCCCGGGCATATTCCAGTCGTTAATGGAACGGATCCTACAGGGCCTTCCCGGCGTGGTTCCGTACTTTGATGACATCTTGGTTTCCGCCCGGGACAGAACACAGCTTTTCCTCAGAGTTAGAGGGGTGTTGGACAGATTCAGACAGCATGGCCTCAAACTAAAAAAGAAAATGCACCATAGCCACTAAGCAGGTGGACTTTCTCGGGTACCGAATAGACGCCTCTGGCATCCACCCGGTAGAATCAAAGGTTAAAGCCATTCACGAGGCACCCACGCCGTCATCCAAACCAGAACTACAAGCCTTCCTAGGCCTGCTGAATTTCTATGCATCATTTCTGCCGCACAAGGCATCAGTGGCAGAACCACTGCATAGACTCTTAGATAAAAATGTTCCATGGCACTGGGGACCCAAAGAGGAATACGCCTTCAGGGCAGTCAAGTCACTCCTCACTTCAGACGCTGTACTGATCCAATTCAACCAGAACCTACCGCTAGTTTTGGCAGCAGATGCCTCACCTTTCGGAATTGGGGCCGTATTAAGTCATAGACTATCCAACGGGTCCGAAGCCCCCATTGCGTTCTTCTCTAGAACATTTTCAATGACAGAATGCAACTATAGCCAAATCGACAAAGAGGCCCTAGCTGCCGTAGCCGCTGTTAAAAAATTTCTGTTTGGGCACAACTTCGAACTGGTTACAGATCACAAACCGTTGTTGGGACTTCTCTCTGGAGAGAAGCAAACACCACAAGTCTTGTCTCCCCGAATGACAAGATGGACTTTATTCCTGGCAGAGTATTCATACAAGTTAGTTCACCATCCAGGAAAAAATCTCAGCCATGCAGACGCCCTCAGCCGGTGCCCGCTACCAACGCCCGTGGAGGATCCGGCCCCAGTCCACACCATCTTTGACACCAGTGAGTTCAGAATTCCAGTCATTGCGAGAGACATTGCCTTCCAATCCAGGAAGGACAGACTGATTGCCCAGGTCCTGGACTGGGTACGGAGGGGGTGGCCGGGTAGTAACCCTTCTAACAAATTTTCACCCTTTAAAGTCCGCCAACAGGAACTTTCCAGTTTACAGGGTTGTCTGCTATGGGGGACCAGAGTTGTCATTCCGGAATCACTACGCAGACCCCGTCCTGAAGGCATTACACGAAGGGCACCCCGGCATTGTACGAATGAAGGCGTTGGCACAGAGCTATGTATGGTGGCCGGGCATGGACGACAAAATTGCGAAATGGGTAAGCTCCTGCCGCCCCTGTCAAGAATCCCGGCCAGCGCCCCCAGTAACCCCTCCCACCAAATGGGAAAGCGCCAACGCACCATGGTCTCGTCTAGATGTTGACCTGGCCGGCCCATTCCATGGCAAGACATTCCTAATAGTAGTAGACTCATTTTCTAAATGGATCGATGTGGCACTCCTACTCTCAACCACCACACGAGCAATCGCCCAAGCACTGACTCATTTGTTCGTCACACACGGTCTCCCGGACACTATTGTGTCGGATAATGGTCCTCAATTTACGTCCACAGACTTCAGCCGGTATGTCGCCAACCTAGGCATCCGGCACATCCTAACAGCTCCTTTTCACCCCTCGAGCAATGGGTTGGCTGAAAGAGCAGTCAGAACAACCAAAGAGGCCCTTGCCAGGTTCACCCAAGATGACTGGCATTCCAGACTCTCTAGATTCCTTATAAGCCAACACTCGACCCCGTGCACGGTCACAAACAAGTCACCGGCAGAGCTACTGATGGGCAGACTCTTAAGGACAATACTAGACAGGCTGCACCCTCACTATTGCCCAGACACACCCATTGGGTCTAACAGTAGGGTCAGGAGTTTTGTCTTACAGGATCAAGTCTTCACCAGAAATTACGCGGGAGACCCGTTGTGGGTACCTGGCAGGATCATGGCCATCACGGGGCCCAGGTCGTACCACGTCCAGTTAGAAGACGGGCGCATTTGGCGAAGACACCTGGATCAGTTGAGGAGCCGGCAGAACGAGCACGCCACCACCGACCCAGAGACCACAGCAACATTCCAGGCACCGCATCCGGCACCTAGCTGGGACACTCAGAATAACCTGCCTCCACCAACCGAACCGAGGGAGCAGACGGCTGACCGTGATCATCCTACAGAATCAGCAACCATCCCCAGCAATTCCTCTACCGCACCGGGAGACCGAAGCGACTCGACAACCCGGCCGGCGACCGGCGAGCAAGGTCGGGTGGCTGGACAGCTACCAAGGGACCAAATCCCCACTGTCTCGAACTCTGTGCCACCCGCTCCTACACCCGAACTAAGACAATCAGAGCGGCAACACAAACCGCCTTCATACCTTAAAGACTACTCATGTTCGTATCTGGGGGAAGGGGTGTTATGTCCTTGGGGCTGACACCAGTTCCCCATCAGGTCCGCAATTCCTGCGGGGCATTCTTAGTCCCCATTGGCTGGCTCCCTTCGACAGTTGGCTATAAAAGCCGGCTGCTAGGTTGAGCCAGCTGCTGTTCGCTGGTAGGTCTGCTGTTAGCTGCAGACGCGACAGCCCCCTTTATTCCCACGAATAAAGCGTGTTATGACTGAAGCTCTGGTGTGGCCTCCCTTCTTTCCGAACTTAACAGGAATCTTTTTCTAGGTATCCAATTAAAAAATATGTTGGAAGAAAATGAAGAATTATGAAAATGTGTTCATCGATCGAGGTTCACCTTTCTTTCTACCAGGCAATCAGGTTTCAGTTAAACAATGGAATAGGATACAGTCTTTTAGCATCCTGGAAGAAGAAAAACTTCAGAATAAACTCTCTAAATATCCAAACTGCCATTCACATATTGAGAAAATATCTGGGGCTAAAGAATCTCCTCAGAGAATTAGAAAGATGTGTCCTCTCCTCACTTTGGACACCAGGGGGCAATGCTGACACACGAAACTCCATGGCTTATGGGTGAGGAAGGGATGGGAGGGAATAAATAAATTCTAAATAGATATTGTCTAATTTTGGAGGAATTATAATTGTTATTTCTATATTTGTTCCCTAAAAACCTCTCCAGAAAATTCCACCTCTTAGAAGACTACAATCCTCCATGTGAAACAGAAAAATTTTATTTAAAAGAAAAATATTTCAGCTTTTATCCTTAGAAAAAGTGTCCAAGTAGTTAAAATCCTCGATGAAATGAAAAAAAAAAATTGTAAAGGGGTGCTTTATCACATCTGCAATAAAAAAAGTAGACATTAAATATGTACACTAATCCAGAGGATTTTGAGGGTAAAGCTACAATTGAAAGCAGAAACTTTTCTCTTTGAACTAATAGGCAATTAGAAAAAAAGAACTCATAAAACTTTTCTTTTATATATGATAATTGCCAAGAAGGCTAAATTGAAGTTGTTGGTTGTTTATAAAATTTGCATGAAACAGAAAAACATGCAACCATGATTTGTGGTTTTGATGATTACAAATAATGGATAATAGAAAAACACGAGCTCTTTTTTGCAACCAGAGTTAGTATTATAAATATTCTTATATTTGCTGCAGAAGAAATGCCAAGATCCTTTTTTTCTGTTTCTTTTCAGTCCCATCATTTTGAACATTAAAATTTCCATTCTTTCTTCCTTCCTTCCTTCCTTCCTTCCTTCCTTCCTTCCTTCCCTTCCTTCCTTCCTTCCTTCCTTCCTTCCTTCCTTCCTTCCTTCCTTCCTTCCTTCCTTCATCCCCCCTCCCAGCCTTTAACTCTCCCTCCCTCCCTCCCTTTCCTCCTTCCTTTTTTCTATCCTTCCTTTTACAAAGTGGTTTTTTATTATGTTATATTCTACAAAATTTGAAAACTTTTTAAAATTGCTATTATTATCATCATCAACATCATTATCATCATCATCATCATCATCAATTTTTATGGCTATCCATCTTGGCAAATCAACTCTGGGCAAGTAACAACTGACAAAAACAGCCCCATAAAATAGCATCTAAAATCAAAATGATCTTGGTCTGCATTCCATTCTTTTGGGGATTCTTCAAAAGTTCATATTAAATTGGGAGAATGTTTAAAACCTTTCTTGAACTGAGATGTGTGGTTTTTTTCATAATTTTTAACATGTCTCTTTCAAATGTTCTTAGCATTCGTTCATTATTTGTTCCCTTGAATCTCTTTTGTACAAGGCTTTGTTTTCATTACTCTAACTTAAAGGTTGCTTTCACTTTTCGTAAACTGAAAAGTTATAAAGTTAAATCAACACAGTAGAGAGTATTCAGGAAATCTGGTGTGGAAAGCAAATTCATTAGTGAGTTCTTTTATCTCAAGCAATATGTAAATCAAGTCACAATTTCCCCCTTAAAAGAGCCAATTGGTTTTCCTTTTCAGGCTACACCCACCAAGACAAAGTTTGTGCACTTTCCTGAATCCTTTCTCATCAACTCCCCACCATTCATTGCACAGAGCAAAAATGCTTCTGTGGCTAAACTTGGTGTCCTTACTGGTATTCCTCCATGGTAATTGTTTCTTCTTTATTCAGCTTCCTTCCATTTTAATTCTTGTATACAGAACAGATTACTGATACACCTTTCTTTTCAGGTGCCAAGTCTCAAGTCCAGTTGGTGGAGTCTGGTGGGGATGTGAGAAGACCTGGGGAGTCCCTCCGTCTCTCCTGCCAAGCCTCTGGGTTCACCTTCAGCAGCTACAGCATGCACTGGGTTAGACAGGCTCCAGGGAAAGGACTGGAATGGGTGTCAGCTATAGGTACAGGCTCAAATCCTTCCACTTATTACTCAGACAAAGTCAAGGGCCGCTTCACCATCTCCAGGGATGATGCCAAAAGCCAGCTGTATCTGCAGATGAACAATCTGAAAGCAGAGGACACGGCTATCTATTACTGTGCAAGAGACACAGTGAGAGGAAGTGAACTTGTAGCCTGTCAAGAACTTCCTCTACGTCTAAGTAGCTTACGTTTACTGACACTCAGTCCCTTTGCTTTTCTTTCAATACATTCAAATTTCCTCTGTCTCATTCTTTTCTATGTTATTCATATTTGGGTCTGGGCCTGTCTTCCTCTCTTGTTGTCATTACTAAATGGTTACTCTTATCACAACCTACAAATCAGAAGTTTTGACATGAAGTGCTCCACACACATTTAAATCGATCAATTTCTCTCGTTTATAATGAAATGAAATGAATCCTGAAGTCTCATTTTACGGCATTTTGGATTTTGGAAGGTGACTACAGAAAGGAAATTCAGCTGCCCTACTTGAACATTGCAAAGCAAGAATTCAATTTAAACAAACGTGAGGCAACTCATTCTATGAATAATTAAAAAAATAATGTCTGTCTTTATGTTTATATGGATAAGCTCGTAAATTACTAAAAAATAGCCAAGATAGTGATTACTATAAAACATGGAATTGCTGGTATGAATGGTTAAAGAAAAGGCAATATTTGACAACTGGATAAGTTATGAAATTATGGAAGACGTGCATTAAATCATAAAGTATTTTCTGAAATTAAAGCATTAAAAGAACGAGGAAGGTATTGTAACAAGGCAGATCACATCAATGTTAGGGGGACAAAAAATGTGTAACCATTGCTCAATTCTTGCTGCAAAATGTATATATGTATATATACTTGTTTATATGTTTGTTTGTTTTTTAAATGTTTTAAATGTACAAATCTTAAATAAACTTTATTTTAAAATAAAAAATAAACAAATGTGAGGCAACTCATTCTATGAATAATTAAAAAATAATGTCTGTCTTCATGTTTATATGGATAAGCCTGTATTTATGTGTTTGTGTCAATATTAATGTAATGTAAATGCAGAGATGACTTTTTTATCCATAAATTAAGGGACAATGAGGAAAAAATGGATATAACTGTGACATTCCAAATCAGTGAACACAAAGTGACACATTTATCTTTCTCTGTCCATTCTGAAGTTAAATATTCATTTATTATTTTGACTGTGTATTTTGTGGGCATCTAACAAATTGTGCTTTCTAAACCATTTTTAAATGTTTAATCTTCTGAGCTTTAATACTCATGCTAGATAGAAATTCCCTGCGGATGGGCTCCAGCACACATCCAAAACTCAGAAAATTAAACTTCTGACCCGAATGAATGACCCAGATTAAATTCTACAACAAAACACACTATTGCCATTTCTTCTTTTTATTTCTTTCCAACCAATGTCTCTGTTATGTCCCTGGAACTCTAGGAGTTCCCACTCAGGTCCGTTCACATTGCGGGGGCGGTTTTCCCCCTCGCTCATTGGTTGGCTCTCCCCAGCAGCCAGCTATAAAAGCAGGGTGCGGGGTCCAACCAGTTGCTGATCGCTGCGAGCCAGTTCCAGGCTTGGCAAGCACGGTCAGCCCTTTATTGCTATAATAAAGTATTTGTTGCACTCATGCTCTGGTTCAGCCTCTCATTACCCAAACTTAACACTGGCGACGAGGATGGGATGGCTACCAGAAGCACCATGCAACCGCTGAGTCACTAGCCGCCGATCCGCAGCCAGAGAGAGCGATCGGCCGACGATAAGAGCAACGCTGATCCGCAGCCAGAGAGAGCAGTCAGCAAGCAACGAGAGCGAACGCTGATCCGCCGGCAGAGAAAGCGGTCAGCCATAAACGAAAGTGAGAAGCATCTGTAGCCGCTTGTTAGCCCAGCTACAGGAAAAGTGAAGCGCTGCAAGCCGCAGCCGCTCGTTTAGGCGCGAAATTCAAACGGCTGTCATTTGAATTTCAAACCTAAAAGGTACAGCGCGGTGCTGTAAGTCAAGTCACTGATGCCCACGCAGGCGCGAATTTCAAAACGCTGCCAACGGCTGCCAGCCTAACCTCGTGCTAGCCAGAGAGAGAGAGAGGATTGTGAACAAGCCTCTCCAGAGCTGAAATCACTTGCCTGCCACAGGCACTAGAAACCTTTTTGCTGCTGCCCCAGAGAGATTTCACCCACAGATTGTACAACCGATTTCATCACTATGAATTCCAATCCAGTCTTCCCAGCGTTCAAACCAGATGAGGAGAAGTGGGAATCATACAAGAACCGCTTTAACCATTACATCGACGCAATTGGACTGGCTGATGCTGGGGAGCACTGGAAAAAATCATATTTCCTGATCTACTGTGGAGCCATCATCTTTGACACTGCCACAGCTCTCGTGGCTCCACGTGAGTTAAAAAACATTCCATGGTCTGAATTGTTAGAAATCCTTACTAACCACTATTCTCCCAGACCTTCACAGATTGCCAGGCGATTCACCTTCCGTATGAGGAAGCAATCAGACAAAGAGACCATCAACCAGTACATGGCCGCCCTCAGGACAGCAGCACTCCATTGTGGGTTTGGGACCTACCTGGAGGATATGCTCCTCGATCAACTAGTCTGCGGGGTCAAGGATCTCCACCTCCAAAGGCGCCTACTCGCTAAGAAGGACCTCAACCTCGCACAAGCCGTCGAGGAGGCCCTGGCAGCAGAACTGGCAGCACACTCAGCCACCGAAATCCATGGCCCAACTCCCAAGCTAACGACAGTTCCAGTCCACTCCGAGGAGGTGGTAGCAGAGGAAGCCCCTAGTGATGAAAATGACATCCACCGCCTCACCAACGCCAGGCATCCGCAGGTGGGAGCCAAGCATGAAAACATCGGTCCACCCAAGCACGTCACCCTGTGCCTAGCCTGTGGTGGATCTCATCCGAGGCCGCCTGCAAATTCAAAGGAGCCACCTGCAACACCTGCCACAAAGGGGGCACATCGCGAGAGTCTGCCAAGCCCCTCAAAACTCAGCACAAAGACACCCCCTTCTCACACTCTGGACCTCAGAGGCAAGTATTGAACTGTCGCACTCACCACCATGCCAAGCGCACTTGCCATACCATTAGTAAAATCTCTCTCTCCGTTTTGTTAGAAGGTAAACCGTGCATGGAGGTTGACACAGGGTCAGCGCTCTCAATTATCTCGTGGAGCACCCTCAAGAGGCTACAGCCCAGCCTATCAACAAGCCGGCTCCAGAAGTGCCAGTTTAGCCTGAAGGACTACCAGGGAGGATCATTCCTGTAATCGGCAGAGGCAAGTTCCTTGTCAATTTTAAAGCTTTCAAAGGTCACCTACCTCTAGTGGTAGTTAACGGCAATCTCCCCACACTCTTGGGGCTTGATTGGTTTCCCCATCTCGGCCTAGGGCTAACAGGAGTCCATGCTGTCTCAACCTCTGACACTGACTCCTTATTCGCTGATTACTCAGATGTATTCAGCGATGAGCTGGGTGTTATAAGGGTACCCCTATCTCATTCTCAGTCGACCCCCAGGCAGTCCCAATCAGGCTAAAACCGCGTGAGAGTCCCATTCGCTATTCGGCCAAAACTAGATGCAGAATTGGATAAACTATTAAAACAAGGGGTCATTGAGCCAACAGATTTCACCAAATGGGAGACGGCCATTGTCACACCCCTCAAAAAGACGGTAGCCTGAGAATTTGCTCGGACTACAAGACCACAATTAATAAGTTTTTACAAGTTAGCGCTTACCCAGTGCCCGTCATTCAGCATTTATTACACACTTTTGAACCTGGCAGCATTTTTGCCAAATTGGACATGTCTCAAGCATATCAACAGTTCCCTGTTGACAGCCAAACAAGCGGAACTCCAGACCATTGTCACCCACAGGGGTGCTTTCCAGTGCAAGCGTCTCCAATTTGGCGTAAGTGTTGCCCCAGGCATTTTCAATCCCTCATGGAGCGGATTTTGCAGGGCCTCCTGGTGTAGTACCCTACTTTGACGACATCTTAGTCTCGGCCAGGGACAGACCCCAACTCTTCCAGAGAGTTCGAGCAGTATTAGAGAGGTTCAGACAGCATGGCCTCAAATTAAAAAAGAAAAATGTGCCATTGCCACTAGACAGGTGGACTTTCTGGGTTATAAAATTGACGCCTCAGGCATTCACCCCTGGAGTCCAAGGTTAAGGCAATTCACGAGGCACCCACTCCAACCTCCAAAACTGAACTGCAGGCCTTCTTGGGGCTATTGAACTTTACGCGTCCTTCCTGCCCCATAAAGCATCAGTGGCAGAACCCCTACACAGACTGTTGGATAAAAAATCGCCTTGGCACTGGGGTCACAAAGAAGACTCCGCTTAGCGCCGTCAAATCACTACTCATGTCAGAGGCGGTACTTATTCAGTTCGACCCCAACCTTCCATTAGTGCTAGCAGCAGACGCATCCCCTTTTGGAATTGGGGCAGTATTAAGCCACAGGCTCCCCAATGGCTCCGAGGCTCCCATTGCTTTTTCTCCAGGACGCTCTCTGCAACAGAGCGAAATTATAGCCAGATCAATAAGGAAGCTCTAGCAGCTGTTGCAGCAGTGAAGAAATTTCACGAATTTCTTTTTGGCCACTTTTCGAGTTGGTCACGGATCACAAGCCTCTCCTGGGTCTACTAGCTGGGGACAAACAGACCCCTCAAGTCCTTTCTCGTAGAATGACGAGATGGACCCTTTTCCTAGCGGCATACTCGTATAGACTCATACACCGCCCAGGTAAAACATTGTCCCCACGCTGACGCCTCAGCCGCTGCCCCTTGCCGGCTCCAGCTGAGACCCTGCTCCAGTCCACGCTCTTTTTGAGGTCACACAATTGGACCTCCCCATCACTGCCCTTGACATTGCTGCTAAAACCAAGGCAGACAAAACAATCGCCCAGGTACTGGACTGGGTGAGGAGGGGTGGCCGGGCAGTGATGTTGAAAACAAATTTACACCTTTCAAGACCCGCCTGCAGGAATTATCCAGTTTGCAGGGCTGTTTGCTGGGGCACTTTCGAGTGGTCATCCCGACCTCACTGCGTGCCCGAGTTCTGGAGGCGTTGCACGAGGGGCACCCTGGCATCGTCAGAATGAAGGCATTAGCACGCAGTTACGTATGGTGGCCGGGCCTCGACAAGGACATCATCAGATGGGTAAGCTCCTGCAATCCCTGCCAGGAATCCCGTCCAGCCCCTCCTATTGCCACCCCTACTAAGTGGGAAAGCGCCAGCACTCCGTGGTCCAGAATTCACATCGACCTAGCCGGCCCATTGCATGGGAAAATGTTCCTAGTGGTCATGGATTCCTACTCTAAATGGATTGACGTGGCACAGCTATCCACGACCACCACACTAGCAATCACCAAGGTATTAACCCGCCTGTTTGTAACACACGGGCTGCCTGACTCCATTGTTTCCGACAATGGCCCACAGTTCGCATCAACCGAGTTCAGCCGTTTCGCTGCCAACCTGGGCATCCGCCACATTTTCACGGCCCCATTTCATCCTGCCAGTAACGGATTGGCTGAAAGAGCCGTCAGAACCACTAAAGAAGCCCTAGCTAGGTTCAGCAAGGATGACTGGCACCACAAACTCTCGCGTTTCCTGATGAACCAGCACTCAACTCCGTGCTCAGTCACCAATAAGTCCCCAGCTGAGCTCCTGATGGGCAGGCGCCTGAGGACTGTATTGGACAGACTTCACCCACATTACTGCCCTGACTCTCCCTCGCTTCCACATCGGGGTTAGACATTTTATCTTACAGGAACCCGTATTCGCGAGGAACTTCGCTGGAGACCCTCTGTGGATCCCGGGCGAGATCGTGGCCATCACCGGACCCAGGTCATATCGAGTCAGACTGGAGGATGGCCGAGTATGGAGAAGGCACCTGGACCAGCTGCGAAGGCGTCACAGCACCCTCGTCAGCAGTGACCCAGAATTACAAACCGGAGCGGGGCCTCAGCATCAACCCCACATCAACATCAATCCCAGCGACCTGCTCACACCAGCAGCTGTTCCAGGGTATCCGAACACGGACAGCGGCGTCCAGATGGCTGACCAGTCCGAACCAGTCAACGGGAGCACGTCCCCAGTAACCAGCCCTACGAGTCCCGGGCCGACCCGAACCGAGGGGCGCGTTAGTCCTGCCTTCCCCTACAGACTCTGAACTGACAGACAACCCACCAGAGTTGCGCCGTTCCGGGCGCCAGCATAAACCTCCTGCCTACCTCAAAGACTATACGTGTTCGCATCTGGGGGGAAGGGGTGTTATGTCCCTGGAACTCTAGGAGTTCCCACTCAGGTCCGTTCACATTGCGGGGCGGTTTTCCCCTCGCTCATTGGTTAGCTCTCCCAGCAGCCAGCTATAAAAGCAGGCTGCAGGGTCCAACCAGTTGCTGATCGCTGCGAGCCAGTTCCAGGCTTGGCAAGCACGGTCAGCCCTTTATTGCTATAATAAAGTATTTGTTGCACTCATGCTCTGATTCAGCCTCTCATTACCCAAACTTAACAGTCTCCCTTTTTAATCTTCCTTCCTTCCTTCCTTCCTTCCTTCCTTCCTTCCTTCCTTCCTTCCTTCCTTCCTTCCTTCCTTCCTTCCTTCCTTCCTCAAAGAGGTTTATTATTCTTATGTACTGTGAATGCTTTTAGTAACATTTTTATTACAATTGTTATGACTATTCCTCTTGCCATTGTTCTTATTTCAATTTTCATCACTGCCCTTCTTGGCATATCAACTCTGGAGTCATAACAACTGACTGGAATACCAAACAAAATAGTAAAATAGCCTCCAAAGCAAAAATAATCTTCGTCTGCATTCAGTTCTTCTGGCTTTCTTAAAAATGTCATATTAAAAGGAAAATGTATAAAACTTTTCCTAAACTCAGGTGGACTGATTTTTTCATGTTTCCCAACATGAAATGTTCAAATGTTATTTCAAATGTTTCAAATGTTATCAATGCTTGTTGATCATTTGTTCCCTTGAATCACTATTGAGAAGTGGGGAAAATTTATAAGTCTTTGTTTTAATTACTCTTCCGTAAAGGCTGCTTCATTTTTCTTTGGGCTGGAAAATTGTTTAAAAAATCAACTGTGCAGGGCCTGTACAAGGACAACCATGAAAATCTTGCTCTGAGGAACTCTTTTATCTCAAGCAATATGTAATTGATGACACAATTTCCCCTTTAAAGGCAAAGGTTGACACCAACCAACACAAAGTTTCTGTCATATATCATCCTTTTATTAGAGAGAGGCAGAAATGACACTGTGCCTGATCTTATTATTCTTCCTTTTATCCCTTGGAGGTAAGGTTTCACTCTATCTTGAGTTTCCTTCCAATTTCTGTTTTATATACAGGAAATCTCATTGGAAAAATACCTCTTTTTAGGTGTCAATCTGAGGATCTAATATTTCACGTTATCCAGCGTTTTCTTTCAATATACAGAAAATCTCATTGAAACACTTTTCTTTTTAGGAGTCCATTCTCAATTCTAGTTGGTGGAGTCTGGAGGGGATGTGAGAAGACCTGGAGAGTCCCTCAGTCTCTCCTGCCAAGCCTCGGGCTTCACCTTCCGCAACCATGAGATGAGCTGGGTAAGACAAGCTCCAGGGAAAGGCCTTGAATGGTTGGCCATAGTATAGATATGGTCTTCAGATATTTACTACTCTGACAAAGTGAAAGGCCACTTCCCCATCTCCAAGGACATTGCCAAAAGCCAGCTGAATCTGCAGATGATCAGCCTCAAACCAGAGGATATGGCTGTCTATTTCTGTGCAAGACACAATGAGAGGAAGTGACTCTAAAGCCTCTGAATAACTTTCTCTACTGTGAGTTGCTTACACTCAGTCCTTTTTATTTCCTTCAGTATGACCGAATTTCCCCAGTCTCATTCCTTTCTACGTTATTCATTTTTTCATTCTTTCTCCATTCATTTATACTCAGTGTGCTTAAACCTCAACCTTTGTGCTTCCTAAGTGTTTCTACATTAATCTGTATAAACTCCCCTGATGCCTGAAGCCCCTTCCCCTCCGTTGGGCAATGTCAAGACTGCCAGATATTGGAACCTGCAAATTTTCATTCCCATGAAACCTTCTGGGCTTGAATCTTTTTTGAAAAATTATTAAGATGTCTGCATTCCTCATTTTTAACACAAGGGGGTAACTGTTTTCCTTTGAAACACCATTTCCTATGCACTAAGTTGGAGTTTGATAGGGAATAAAATAAGTCTCATTAGGTATTGTCTCACTTATCTTGGTTCTGTTATGTGAGGGAATTTACCAGAGAAAGCAATTACAGTTGGAAGCAGAGGTGGTATTCAGCAGGTTCTGATCAGTTCTGGAGAACCGATAGCAGAAATTTTGAGTAGTTTGAACAATTAGCAAATATCACCTCTGACTGACCCCACCTCCATCTATTCTCTGCCTTCCTTGTCCCAGCTGATTGTCTGGGTCTTCTTTTACTGCCCTGGACAGGAGAATGGAGCTGGAAAGCAGGTTAGTGGGGTGGGGAGGGAATGGGGACTTTACAGTATTCTTCCCCTGCCACACTCTCCAAGCCATGCCCACCAAGCCATGCCACACCCACCAAGCCACACCCAGAGAACCGGTAGTGAAAAAAATTGAATCCCACCACTGGTTGGAAGAGTTAATGATAAAAGGAAACCAGGCCATCAAAGAACATGTTGACTGAATAGTATTAAGGTGGACACAAGCCAGAGCATAGAAAAACTCAAAAGGTATAATGCAACATCTGAAGATGTGGAGAGACCTGGCTCAGAGAATTACCAAGAGTCACATAAATGGAATGGATAAAATCATCATCATAAGATATTGTCAGATTTTGGAGGAAGTGTAATTGGTTGCTACTTCTGTTATTATTTCCTCAAAATCTGACCAGATATTTCGACAAATGATTTTGTTAAAAATGAATTGATAATCTTACTGTGTGGTAGTGGTGAACATATTACTGCTAAGGTTTATAAAACATTGTTATCATTGAATTTGAATAGCGAAGATGTAAAGAAAGTGTTAAGTTCGAGCAATGAGAGGCTAGACCAGAGCATTAACAAGAACTGCTTTATTCAAACGAATAAAGGGCTGTCGCGTCTGCTGGCTAACTAGCAGACATGCCCAGCGAACAGCAGCTGGCTCAACCCAGCAGCCAGCTTTTATAGCCGGCTGTCGAAGGGAGCCAACCAATGGGAGCAGCAAATGCCCCCGCAACACGAACGGACCTGGTTGGGGACTTCGGTCAGTCCCAAGGACATAACACCCCTACCCCCAGATGTGAACACATATAGTCTTTTAAATATGCTGGAGGTCTGTGCGGGCGCCCGGAGCGGCGTAGCTCAGGCGAGCCACTGTGAGGCACAGAGTTCGGGGAGCCAGGACTGGCTGTCGTTGGAGAGCGGTTTTGTTCAGGTGCCGGACCTGGCACCAGTGGACAGTCTCTGCCCCTCGGGTTGATTCGTCACATAGTCTCTGTCCAACAACCCGGGGGCTTCACTGGTCGGCAACGTTGGAGACTCTGGCTGGCAGTCCCGGTCTACTGCCCGCTCCCTCAGTTCGGATGGTGGCGCCAGGTCTCTCTGCTGGTCCCCGGTTGGGCCCGGCTGTGGCGATTGGAGATTGACCGGAGACCAGGGCTCTGCGTTGGTGTGACCGCTCCGGCGCTTCCTAATCTGGTCCAGGTGCCTCCGCCAAATGCGACCGTCTTCCAACTGAACTCGATACGATCTCGGACCGGTGATGGCCACGATCTTCCCTGGTACCCACAGTGGATCCCCGGCATAATTCCTGACAAATACAGGATCCTGCAAAACAAAATCTCTGACCCAACTATCAGAACCAAGAGGGTGTCAGGGCAATAGTGGGGTGCAGCCTGTCCAACACAGTTCTTAGGCGTCTGCCCATTAGGAGCTCGGCCGGGGACTTGTTTGTGACCATACAGGGGGTCGTGTGTTGGCTTAAGAGGAAACGGGAGAGTCTCGAATGCCAGTCCTCTTGGTTGAACCTGGCCAATGCCTCCTTCGTTGATCTAACAGCTCTCTCTGCCAACCCGTTGCTGGCAGGGTGAAAAGGGGCCGTGAGGATGTGTCGGATGCCCAGGTTGGTGACATACCGGCTGAACTCCGTTGATGTAAATTGGGGGCCATTGTCTGAGACCAGGGTATCTGGCAGGCCGTGTGTCACAAATAAACGGGTCAGGGCTTTGGCAACGGCTTGGGTGGTGGTCGTGGGGAGAAGAGCCACATCGATCCACTTGGAATATGAATCCATGACCACCAGGAAAGTCTTGCCGTGCATTGGTCCGGCCAAGTCAATGTGGAGCCGTGACCAAGGTGCGTTGGCACTCTCCCATTTAGTTGGTGTGGTGACTGGTGGTGATGGCCTGGATTCCTGACAGGGACAGCACGAGCTTACCCACTTGACGATCTCGTCATCCATGCCGAGCCACCAGACATAACTTCGAGCCAACGCTTTCATCTGGACGACACCCGGGTGGCCCTCGTGCAGTGCTTTGAGGACGGATGTGTGAAGCGAGGTTGGAACGACGATTCTGGTACCCCACAACAGGCAACCCTGTAAACTAGAAAGCTCCAATTGGCGAGTTTTAAATGGTGTGAACTCAGATGCAAAGTTAGTGACCGGCCACCCCCTCCTTACCCAGTCCAGAACCTGGGCGATTGTTTTATCTTTCTTTGAGTGAGTGGCGATGTCGTCAGTGGTGATGGGTAGGTTGAGCTCGCTGACATTGAAGATGGCGTGGACAGGGGCTGGGTCCTCCACAGGGGCTGGCAGGGGGCAGTGGCTGAGGGCATCGGCGTGGATTAGGGTTTTCCCTGGGCGGTGGATGAGTTTGTACGAGTAAGCCGCCAGGAACAAGGTCCATCTCGTCATCCTGGGTGACAAAACTTGGGGGGTTTGTTTGTCCCCGGACAGGAGTCCCAGAAGTGGTTTATGGTCTGTGATGAGCTCGAATTTGTGACCGAAAAGGAATTCGTGAAATTTCTTTTACCGCGGCAACTGCGGCAAGGGCCTCTTTATCAATTTGGCTATAATTACGCTCGGTTGTTGAAAAGGTTCTGGAAAAGAAAGCGATAGATGCCTCGGAGCCATTGGGTAGTCTGTGGCTTAAGATGGCTCCAATCCCGAAAGGAGATGCATCTGCGGCTAAGACTAAAGGAAGGCGTTGGTCGAATTGTATTAGGACAGTGTCTGAGGTGAGCAGAGATTTGACTGCTTTAAAAGCATAATCTTCTTTGGGTCCCCAGTGCCACGGTGTATTTTTGTCTAGGAGTCTGTGCAGGGGTTCAGCTACTGACGCTTTGTGGGGTAGGAACGATGCATAGAAATTTAATAAGCCCAGAAAAGCTTGTAACTCAGATTTTGTAGATGGGGTGGGTGCCTCGTGGATCGCTTTGCCTTTAGATTCCACCGGGTGGATGCCAGAGGCGTCTATTCTATACCCTAGAAAGTCCACCTGCTTAGTGGCGATGGCACACTTCTCCCTTTTTAGTTTGAGACCATGCTGCCTGAACTTGTCTAATACCGCTCTGACTCTTTGGAAAAGTTGGGGTCTGTCCCTGGCTGAGACCAATATGTCGTCAAAGTAAGGAACTATGCCAGGGAGGCCTTGGAGTATTCGTTCCATTAATGACTGAAAAATACCTGGGGCCACACTTATGCCAAATTGGAGACGTTTGCACCTGAATGCCCCTCTGTGAGTAACAATAGTTTGTAAGTCGGCCGTTTGACTGTCAACAGGGAACTGCTGATATGCCTGTGACATGTCCAATTTGGTGAAAATGGTGCCAGGTTCGAATGTGTGCAACAGGTGCTGAATGACTGGGACTGGGTAAGCGCTAACCTGTAGGTAGCGGTTAATTGTGGTCTTATAATCAGAACAAATTCTTAAACTGCCATCTTTCTTAAGGGGCGTGACAATCGGGGTCTCCCACTTGGCAAAATCCGTGGGTTCTATCACCCCTTGCTTGAGTAATTTGTCCAGTTCCATGTCCAGTTTTGGGCGAATGGCAAAAGGTACTCTACGTGGTTTTAAACAGATGGGAACTGCTTGAGGGTCTACCGAAAAAGAAATGGGCGTGCCATTGTAACATCCTAATTCACTACTGAATACATCAGAGTAGTCTGCAAATAACGAGTCAGTATCAGAAGCTGAGACAGCATGGATTCCCGTTATACTAAGGCCAAGAGAGGGGAACCAATCCAACCCCAAAAGACTAGGGAGGGCACCGTCAATCGACCACTAAAGGCAAATGGCCTTTGAATGTTTTAAATTTAATGAGGAACTTGCCTTTGCCGAGTACTGGAATGTTCTTTCCTTGATAGTCCCTCAAGGTGAGATGGCACTTTTGAAGTTGGTTCCTCAATAGACTGGGCTGGAGTTTCTTGAGTGTGTTCCATGAGATGATTGAGAGCGCTGACCCCATGTCTACTTCCATGCGGCAAGGCTTACCTTCTAAATAGATAGAAAGTGTGATTTTATTAGAGGTATGAAAAGTGTGGTTAGCGTGATAGCACGTGTAACAGTTTTCTACTTGCCTTTGAGGCCCAGGAGAAGAATAAGAAGGAGAGTTTTGAGCCCCACTGTGTGCTGCCTGGCAGACCCTGGCGATGTGGCCATTCTTGTGGCAGTTGTTGCAGGTAGTGTTCCTGAACCTGCAAGCTGCCCGGGAATGGGGTCCTCCGCAGGATAGGCACAAGAGAATGTGCTTGGGCGCGTTGCCGTTTCCTTGCCTCGCCCCTACCTGTGGTCGTCTAGATGGTTTGAGACGATGAACATCTGAGTGTTCAGTAGGGTCGTCCTCACTCACCGCCTCCTCAGAATGTATGGAAGTAGAGCTGGGTTTGGGTGCGGTGCCCTGGATCTCAGCGGCTGACTGGGTTGCTAGTTCTGCAGCTAAGGCTTCTTCGATGGCTTGGGAGAGGTTAAGATCCTTTCTGGCCAGTAAACGTCTCTGGAGCCTCAAGTCTTTGACCCACAGACGAGTTGGTCGAGTAACATGTCGCTCCAAGTAATTTTTGAACTCGCAGTGGAGAGCTGCTGTCCTCAGGGCGGCCATGTGATTGATTGATGGATTCCCCTCGGCTTGCTTCCTCATCCGAAAGGCAAAACGTCTAGCAATCTGCGATGGTTTTGGAGAGTAATGGTTGGAAAGCGTTTCCAACAGCTCGGCCCATGGGACGTTCTTGAGCTCCCGTGGCGCGAAAAGTTCTGTAGCTGTATCGAAGACTGCGTCCCCACAGTAGATAAGGAAGTAAGATTTCTTCCTGTGCTCCGCAGCATCAGCCAGACCGATGGCATCGATGTAGTGATTGAAGCGGTTTCTATAAGAGTCCCACTTCTCTTCGTCCGGCTTAAATGGTGGGAAAGCCGGGTTAGAGTTCATCTTGGAGTTTCAGTCTGTTAGCTGACTGATCTGTCCCTCTGGGAACACGTGGCCCTGAATGTGTTACCGTGAGCGTGGCGGCTGTGGCTGCAGCGCCTCACCTTGCTCAGTGACTTCAGCTCTTGAGAGGTTTTTTGTATTTCACGCTCCCTGTTAGCGCTTAGCGGCTGTGGTTATAGCGCTGTAACTGACAGCGATTTGAATTTCGCGCTCCTGGAGAGCATAGGTGGCTAATAGCTGTAGCGCCGTAACTGTCAGTGATTCAATTGCGCACTCCCTGGAGAGCGTAGCGACTGTGGACACAGTGCTGACTTCACTCAAGGCTTGGATTCAAACGGCAGCAGTTTGAATCTCACGCTCTTTTACGAGCTGGGCGGCTGCGGCTCTCAGCGCCCTACTTTCGCTTCTGTAGCTTTCTAACCGAGCGGCTACAGACGCTCTGCTTTCACTTCCTGCTCTTAGCGAGCTGGCTGAGCTCTCAGCGGCGCGGCTGCGGCTCAGCGCTGGGTGTGATTTCAACTCGATTTGTTGGTTGCTTCTGGTTAGCCTGATCCCATCCTCATCGCCAGTGTTAAGTTCGAGCAATGAGAGGCTAGACCAGAGCATTAACAAGAACTGCTTTATTCAAACGAATAAAGGGCTGTCGCGTCTGCTGGCTAACTAGCAGACATGCCCAGCGAACAGCAGCTGGCTCAACCCAGCAGCCGGCTTTTATAGCCGGCTGTCGAAGGGAGCCAACCAATGGGAGCAGCAAACGCTCCCGCAACATGAACGGACCTGGTTGGGGACTTCGGTCAGTCCCAAGGACATAACAGAAAGTGAAACTGTATAATTAAGAGAGCAGGGAATTTTGGATACAATGTAGTGCTTCAACAAAGGGAAAATATGTGGACAAAAGGTTTAAAGTGTACATTAAATTATAATTTAAAAGAAAATTTCTTTAAGATATCTAGAACACTGGGCCGTATCTAAGAAAATGAAACTCAATGTAGAGAAAAGTAAAGCCCTATACTTAGGGAAGAAAAACCACAAGGAGAATTGTTATTAACAATATTAGTATTGGTAGTATTAGTATTATTATCAATTTGCATGCCTATCCATCTTGAGGAATCATCCCTGGGCAGCTAGCAACCAATAGAAACAGAACACAAATTACAACTATAATACAACCAGTATGTGAAATGCATAAGACTGCTCAGATAAAATCAACATAATAGGACCCAACAGTGTCCAACTATTTCTACTCTGCCAGTAAAAAAATTTCATTAATACTTTGTGACTTGAACATCTGAATGCAATTCACATATGGCTTAGAAATTGTGCCTTATGGTTTGGTCGACATTCAGTTCTTTTTGGTTTCTTCAAAAACAAAATCATGATCAAGAAAAATGTTTGCTCTCCAGCACAGTTATTGAAGTTTTATTCTCAGTGAATGTTTTTCCCTCTCACTTTTAAACTCTTTCCTAAACTGTTTATTAGAAGCTAATTTACTCACTTAAGTAAGTAACTAACTAATTTAAAGAATCGCTGGATAAAAAAATGCTAAAACCAGTGCAAGCATTTGACTCAGTGTTTAAAGAACCCTGATAATAAAATGTCTATGGAGATTCTTAATCATCCAGATCATGGTTGTCCCAAAGATGTATTTCAAATGGCAATTGGACTTTGTTGGGTTATTTACCATGAAAACATTTCAATTCTCATTCAAAAAGTTCCTTGGAAATGAAAAGTTCTCAAGAGAAATAATCAAGTTGACTTTTGAAAAACAGTTTTGGGGCATAATAAAGTATACCTCTCTGCATGTGCTAGTGTGTATGTGTGTGTTTCTGTAATGTGCCTTGAAAATCATGTTTGTAAAGTGTATGCAAAGAAATTTATAGGTGACTGCCCTGTGAAACTTTTTCTGAATCAATATGGAAATCAGGGCACAATTTCCCCTTTAAAGGAGCCAGGTGGTTTCCCATCATACAAAGTTTGAGGCCTTTCCTGGACCCTTTCCTGTTCATATTCCCCTCCATTCATTAGAGGGAGAAAGAATGCCTCTGTGGCCAAAGTTGATGTCCTTATTAGCAGTCCTTCAAGGTAATGGTTCCCCTTACAGCATTTCCTTCAGTTTACTATTCTTGTACACGGAGATGTCACTGAAACTCCTGTCTTTCTAGGTGTGCAGTCACAGGCCCAGTTGGAGGAATCTGGAGGGGATGTGAGAAAGCCTGGAGAGTCCCTCCGTCTCTCTTGCCAAGCTTCTGGATTCAGTAACCACTACATGCACTAGGTGAGACAGGCCCCAGGGAAATGACTGCAATGAATTTCAGAGATACATCCAAGTTCAACCAGCACTTACTACTCAGACAAAGTGCAGGGATGCTTCACCATCTCCAGGGACAATGCCAAAGGCCAGCTGTATCTGCAGATGAACAGCCTCAAACCAGAAGACACAGCTGTCTATTACTGCACGGGAGACACAGTGAGAGGAAGTGAATCTGAAGCTAAGCAAAAACCTTTAGAGCAACTCTTCAACTTCATTCAGCCCCAGATCCTGGACTGACTAATTAGGATTCCCCACTTTATAGTTTGCTTTTTAGGGTTCTATTTTTTAAGGTATCCTATAACAAAATATCGTAGAAGACCATATACATTGAGGAAAATGACTTCAAATTTCCAGCTTTACCCTCTCTATTTGCAAAGTGATCTAACTTCTGGGAAAATCAAAAAGAGTACCAAAAAGGAATAGCATTTTCTCCTTTACTACCATGGCAGAAATCTGAAAATTAAACTTCAGGATAATCTTAGAAAGATGTGTCCTGTCCTCACTGTGGACACCAGAGGGCAATGTTGACACACAAAACTCCATGGCTTATGGGTGTGGGAGGGAATAAATAAATTCTAAATAGATATTGTCTAATTTTGGAGGAACCATAATTGTTATTTCTGTATTTGTTCCCTAAAAACCTCTCCAGAAAATTCCACCTCTTAGAAGACTACAATCCTCCCTGTGAAACAGAAAAGTTTTATTTAAAAAAAAAAATATTTCAGTTTTTGTCCTCAGAAAAAGTGTCCAAGTAGTTAAAATCCTCGATGAAATGAAAAAAAAAAATAGTAAAGGGTGTTTTATCACATCTGCAAAAAAAAAAAAAAAAAAAGTAGACGCTAAATATGTACACTAATCCAGAGGATTTTGAGGGTAAAGCTACAATTGAAAGCAGAAACTTCTCTCTTGAACTAATAGACAGGCAATTAGAAAAAAGAACTCACTAAACTTTTCTTTTATGTATGATAACTGCCAAGAAGGCTAAATTGAAGTTGTTGGTTGTTTATAAAATTTGCATGAAACAGAAAAACATGCAGTCATGGTTCATGGTTTTGATGATTAAAAATAATGGATAATAGAAAAAGACGAGCTCTTTTTTGTTAGCAGAGTTACTATTATAAGTATACTTGTATTTGCTGCAGAAGAAATGCCAAGATCCTTTTCTTCTGTTTCTTTTCAGTCTCATCATTTTGAACATTAAAATTTCCTTCCTTCCTTCCTTCCTTCCTTCCTTCCTTCCTTCCTTCCTTCCTTCCTTCCTTCCTTCCTTCCTTCCTTCCTTCCTTCCTTCCTTCCTTCCTTCCTTCCTTCCTTCTTCTTTCCCTCCTTCCTTCCTTCCTTCCTTCCTTCCTTCCTGCCTTTTCACCCCCCTACCCTGTCTCTAACTCTCCCTCCTTCCCTCCCTTTCCTCCTTCATTCTTTCTATCCTTCCTTTTACAAAATGATTTTTTATTATGTTATATTCTACAAAATTTGAAAACTTTTTAAAATTGCTATCATCATCATCATCATCATCATCATCATCATCATCAATTTTTATGGCTATCCATCTTGGCAAATCAACTCTGGGCAAGTAACAACTGACAAAAACAGCCCCATAAAATATCATCTAAAACCAAAATGATCTTGGTGTGCATTCAGTTCTTTTTGGCATTCTTCAAAAGTTCATATTAAATTGGGAAAATGTTTAAAACCTTTCCTGAACTGAGATGTGTGGCTTTTTTCATAATTTTTAACATGTCTCTTTCAAATGTTCTTAGTGCTCGTTCATTATTTGTTCCCTTGAATCTCTTTTGTACAAGGCTTTGTTTTCATTACTCTAACTTAAAGGTTGCTTTCACTTTTCGTAAACTGAAAAGTTATAAAGTTAAATCAACACAGTAGAGAGTATTCAGGAAAACTGGAAAGCAAATTCATTAGTGAGTTCTTTTATCTCAAGCAATATGTAAATCAAGTCACAATTTCCCCCTTAAAAGAGCCAATTGGTTTTCCTTTTCAGGCTACACCCACCAAAGTTTGTGCACTTTCCTGAATCCTTTCTCATCAACTCCCCACCATTCATTGCACAGAGCAGAAATGCTTCTGTGGCTAAACTTGGTGTCCTTACTGGCATTCCTCCATGGTAATTGTTTTTTCCCTATTCAGCTTCCTTCCATTTTAATTCTTGTATTCAGAACAGATTACTGATACACCTTTCTTTTCAGGTTCCAAGTCTCAAGTCCAGTTGGTGGAGTCTGGAGGGGATGTGAGAAGACCTGGGGAGTCCCTCCGTCTCTCTTGCCAAGCCTCTGGATTCACCTTCAGCAACTATAACATGTACTGGGTGAGACAGGCACCAGGGAAAGGACTGGAATGGGTGGCCTGGATAACTGCTAGTTCAAGAATTTACTACTCAGACAAAGTCAATGGCCGCTTCACCATCTCCATGGACGATGCCAAAAGTCAGCTGTATCTGCCAATGACCAGCCTCAAAACAGAGGACACGGCAGTCTATTACTGTGCAAGACACACAGCGAGAGGAAGTGAATCTGAAGTTAAACAAAAACCTTCAGAGCAGTTTTTCAACTTGATTCATCCCCAGATCCTGGATTGGCTAATTAACATTCAGCAGCATATAGTGAAATGTTTAGGATTCTTTTGCCTTGGGTATCCTGGAAGAAAGTATCCTGAAAGACCATGAAAATTGAGGAAAATGGCTTCAAAATTCCCGTTTTACCTTCCCTGTTTGTAAAGTATTCTGACTTCTGAGAAAATAAAACAAATACCATTTTCTCTGTTACTAATGATGGTAGAAATCTGAAAAGGAAACTTCGGGATAAACTTTCTAAATATCCAAACTGCCATTCACATATTAAGGAAACTTCTGGACCTAAAGAATCTCCTCAGTGAATTAGAAAGATGTGTCTTTTCCTCACTATGGACACCAGGGGGCAGGGTTGACACACAAACCACTATCTATGGTTTATGGGTGAGGTAGCGGAGGGAATAAAGAAATTTTAAATAGATATTGTCTAATTTGGGGGCAGTGATAATTGTTATTTCAGTTTGTTCCCTGAAAATCTCTCAAGAAAATTCCAACTCTCAGGAAGCTACTATCCACCCTGTGATAGAGAAAAGCTTTATTTAAAAAAGGATGTGTATTATTTCTGTTTTTGTCATCAGAAAATCTGTCCAGATAGTTTGAAAAATAATAATATGAAAAATAATAATGAAATGAAAAATAATAATAATAATAAAATAAAAAAAATTCTGTCATCTTTTGATGAACATGCAAAAAAAGCTACAAGAATTGGACATCAAATACGTACACTAATCCAGAAGACTTTGGGGGTAAAGCTACAATTGAAAGCAGAAACTTTTCTCTTTTAAGTATGTGGAAAGGGAACTTCATGAGGACAGTGGTGACACCCAAGCAGGAAAAGCCCAAAGGGAACATCAGGCCAGCCATAAAACAAACTTGCGTAGGAAAAGAGATTTAATAAAAGGTATTGAAAGAAGCCCCCTAGACAAAAGCCAAGTAATTAAGAAAGCTAGGGAAACAAGAAAAAGAAATCCCTTACAAACAACAGGTCATGCCAAATCAGCAAAACAAATATACAAAAGACATGAAACAATTCCATAGCAGACAGGAGATTGCCACAAAACAAATATAAGAAAACATTAGGATGAAACTGATAATCCAATCAAACCACCCCATGGAGTTTACCCTCCAGCGGAAATGAAGAAAACCCCTGACAGGAATTAAAACATTAAGAAATACAAACACAAGCACTCACACACAAAAGGAGAAAAAAGTATAAAAATCAGGGGTTTATTATACAAAGCTAGCTAGCCCCAGGAACACAGACTTCTTGCTATCTCTCGCCTTCTTGAAAAAATAAAAAGAACCAGCTTTCAAGCAGTTGTCTGTATCCTTGCACCAGAGTTCTCCCAGCAGGAAAATTGGATCCTCAGAAGAAAGGCATTTTAAAAAGCCCTTCAACAAGTAATAGAGAAGAAACTAGAAAAAATAACTCATAAAACTTTGCTTTTATATATTATACCTGCTGGGAGAATATTATATCCTTATAAATGGAAAAACTCAATGCCACCCACAGAGGAGCGATCGGAGGTGAACATGATGGAATCTGCAGAGAAGGCTAAACAATTTCTTTTTAGAAAATTATTTATAAACTTTTCATGAAAGCACACAATCAAAATTTGTAGATCTGATGATTGGTTAAAAATAGATAATAGAAAAACATGAGCTCTTTTTTGTCATCATTATTAATATTATAAATAAGTACTTATATTTGTAGCAGGAGAAATACCAAGATCCTTTTTCTGTTTTTTAAAGTCTCATTCTGAACTTCAGTTTCCTTCCTTCCTTCCTTCCTTCCTTCCTTCCTTCCTTCCTTTCTTCTTTCCTTCCTTCCTTCCTTTCTTCCTTCCTTCCTCCCTCCCTCCCTTCTCACTTTCCTTTGACAAAATCGTTTATTATATATAATATAGATAACAATATATTCTACACAGTTTTTGACAACTTTTTAAAATTGCAATTGTTATTATGATTATTTTTGTCATTAATGTTGTTTCAATTTTTATGGGTGTCCATCTTGTCGAATCAACTCTGGGCAAGTATCAACTGACAAAAACACCACACAAAATAGCATCTAAAACAAAAATGATCTTGGTCTGCATTCAGTTCTTTTTGGGATTCTTCAAATATTCATATTAAATGGGAAAATGTGTAAAACATTTCCCAAACTTTGATGTGAAGCTGTTTTCATGTTTTCTACCATGCCTCTGTGGAAAGGGAACTTCATGAGGACAGTGGTGACACCCAAGCAGGAAAAGCCCAAAGGGAACATCAGGCCAGCCATAAAACAAACTTGCGTAGGAAAAGAGATTTAATAAAAGGTATTGAAAGAAGCCCCCTAGACAAAAGCCAAGTAATTAAGAAAGCTAGGGAAACAAGAAAAAGAAATCCCTTACAAACAAAAGGTCATGCCAAATCAGCAAAACAAATATACAAAAGACATGAAACAATTCCATAGCAGACAGGAGATTGCCAGCAAACAAATATAAGAAAACATTAGGATGAAACTGATAATCCAATCAAACCACCCCGCAGAGTTTACCCTCTGGCGGAAATGAAGACAACCCCTGACAGGATTTAAAACATTAAGAAATACAAACACAAGCACTCACACACAAAAGGAGAAAAGGTTTATTATACAAAGATGGCTAGCCCCAGGAACGCAGACTTCTTGCTATCTCTTGCCTTCCTGAAAATTAAAGGAACCCGCTTCCAAGTAGTTGTCTCTGTCTGTGTCCTTGTACTGGAGCACTCCCAGCAGGAAAACCGAATTGATTTGACAAGATGGACACAACAATAATGACAAAAGTAATTATGATAAGAACTGCAATTTTAAAACATTGTCAAAAACAGTGTAGAATATATTGTTATCTATATTATATATAATAAACGACTTTGTGAAAGGAAAGTGGGAAGGCAGGGAGGGAGGGAGAGAGGGAGGGAGGGAGGGAGGAAGGAAGGAAAGAAGGAAGGAAACTGAAGTTCAGAACGAGACTTTAAAAAACAGAAAAAGGATCTTGGTATTTCTCCTGCCACAAATATAAGTACTTATTTATAATATTAATAATGATGACAAAAAAGAGCTCATGTTTTTCTATTATCTATTTTTAACCAATCATCAGATCTACAAATTTGGTTGTGTGCTTTCATGAAAAGTTTATAAATAATTTTCTAACCTAAAAATTTTTTTTTAACCTTCTCTGCAGATTCCATCATTTTCACCTCCGATCGCTCCTTTGTGGGTAGCATTGAGTTTTTCCATTTATAAGGATATAATATTCTCCCAGCAGGTATAATATATAAAAGCAAAGTTTTATGAGTTCTTTTTTCGAGTTTCTTCTCTATTAGTTCAAAGAGAAAAGTTTCTGCTTTCAGTTGTAGCTTTACCCCCAAAGTCTTCTGGATTAGTGTACATATTTGATGTCCAATTCTTATAGCTTTTTTTTGCATGTTCACCAAAAGCTGACATAAAATCCCTTTATTTTATTTTATTATTATTACTCATTTCTTTATTATTTTTCATATTATTATTTTTCAAACTATCTGGACAGTTTTTCTGATGACAAAAACAGATATAATATACATCCTTTTTTAAAATAAACCATTTCTGTATCACAGGATGGATAGTAGCCTCCTGAGAGTTGGAATTTTCTTGAGAGATTTTCAGGGAACAAACACAGAAATAACAATTATCACTGCCCCCAAATTAGACAATATCTATTTAGAATTTCTTTATTCCCTCCCCTCCCCTCACCCATAAACCATACATTGTGGTTTATGTGTCAACACTGCCCCCTGGTGTCCATAGTGAGGAAAAGACAAGTCTTTCTTTTTTTAAAAAAAAATTATTAGTTTTACTTTTTAAAAAACAACAACAACACAGCTACAAATTATATACAACAAAAAGACGAACAGGTCTTGGCATAGGCCAAGAGGGAAAGAGAGGAAAGCTTGAGAGAGGAAAGAGGGAAAGGGAGGGGAAGGGGGGGGAAAGTGGGGAAAACAAAAGTAGAGAAAACACTTATAATAAAACCATATTTTTGTGACTGTCTGTAAGGTCTTTTCTTCTTCCAAACTATCGTCGGCAGTGCTTTTCTTTATCTCTGCCTCGGAGGCCTCAGCCTTAGTTTTCTTAGAGGTGATCTATCTTTGATTAAGCCAAATGTACAAAGGATTCCAATTGCTATAATAGGTTGAAGATTCTTTATTTTTTAATGCTTGGGTTAGTTTGTCCATTTCGGCGCATTGTAAAATTTTCTGAATAACCATAAGTTCAGTGGGGATAGAGGGTAGTTTCCAGCACTGGGCAAATGCCAGTCTGGCCGCGGTTAAGATATGGATTGTAATATACTTCGATTTTTTGGATATTTGTTTATCAAAAATTCCTAGAAGAAAGGACTCTGGTTTGTACTCAATTTGTTCCTTGGTTATTTCCTCTAGCCAGTGCCTAATTTTTTGCCAGTACTTCTGGGTTTCCTTGCATGACCACCACATGTGGAAGAAGGTACCTTCTATGTATTGACATTTCCAACACATGGGGCTCGTGTTGGGGTGCATCTTCGCCAATCTCGAAGGGGGCAGGTGCCATCTATAAAACATTTTAGATAAGTTTTCTTTATAAGCTGCTGATTTCGTGATCTTAATGTTCCTGTTCCAGATCTTTTCCCATTCTGCTAGGGTAATGCTCCTACCCACATTTCTGCTCCACGCAATCATATTTCCCTTGACAATTTCTTGTTCTAGTTCTGTTTCTAATGAATATTTGTAAAATTTAGATATATTTTTTTTTACATGGTCCTAGTAGAATTTTGTCTAGAGTCTGTAATTTATTGTAGATTCCAAATTCCTTAATGTCTTGTTTGTATTTACTATGAATTTGAAGGTACACCCACTGATCAATTATAAATCCTCGCTCTTGTAGTTCTTGTCATGTTTTCAACTTTCCTTGTGAGTCTAATAAATTTTCGTACTTAATCATTTTGGTTATATCCAGATTATTAGGGTGTACTATCGCTTCCATTGGAGATAGCCATATCGGTATTTTTAGATAAAGTTTTTTACGTACTTTTTTCCAATTAGTTAATAAAGAGTCCCTGATAAGATGCCTATGGAAATATGATTGCCTGGGTTTCCCAGATTCCCACAGAAAGGCATGCCATCCTTTCTGCATATCGTGGCCTTCTAATACTAGTGTTCTTTTGTTGGTTAGGTTTACCCAATCCTTTATCCATAGTAGGGTGGCTGCCGTATGATATATTTCCCAGTTTTGCAAGGCTAACCCTCCTCTGCTTTTCAGATCTTGTAGGGCTTTTACGTTAATCCTAGCTTTTTTCCCCTGCCAAATGAAATTCAATGTTATCTTGTTTAGTTCCATAAAAAAAAATTTATTTAGTTTGATTGGAATTGTCTGGAATAAATATAGAAATTTTGGTAGAATATTCATCTTAATCAAAGCAATCCTGCCCAATAAGAAAAGTTGTAAATTACTCCAGAAATCTAAGTCTTTCTTAGATTGTTGGAGAAGTTTGTCATAATTGTTTTCTTTTAACGATTTGCTTTGTGGAGTTAGCCAAATTCCTAAGTATTTAATTTTTTTTGTCACTTGTATTCCCATTGTTGTCTCTAGCTCTTTATTCTGGTCTCCTGTTAAATTTTTAGTCATTAATTTTGTTTTTCCCCTGTTTATTTTAAATCCTGCAACTTCTCCAAATCATTCTAGTTCTTCTAATAAGTTGTGTCCTTTTTATATGGGCTCCTCCAGGAAAAAAACCAAATCATCAGCGAAAGCCTGTACTTTATATTCTTCTGATTTGATCCTCAAAGCTCTAATTCTCAAATTTTGCCTAATGTACGTCAGAAGAGATTCTAGGGCAAATATGAAAAGCAGAGGGGAGAGAGGGCAATCCTGTCTTACCCCTTTTTCTATTTTTATCAGGCCAGTTTGTTCCCCATTTATTAGAATGTTTGCCTGTTGAGTGTGGTAAATTGTAGTGATGACATTTTCAAATCTGGTGCCAAGATTCATATTATATATTTTTTGAATTAAGAAATGCCAATTTAAATTATCGAATGCTTTTTCAGCATCCAAGAACATAAATGCAAATTGTTTTTCTGGGTGGGCTTCATAGTATTCTGAAATGTCTATCACTGTTCTTAAATTATTCTTAATTTGTCGAAATGGGAGAAATCCGTTTTGATCTTCATGGATATAAGTGTTTAAAACCTGTTTTAATCTATTGGCTATTATAGAAGAGAATAATTTGTAATCTGCATTCAGGAGCGAAATTGGTCTATAATTATTAATAAGTCTGTGGTCTAGGTCCTCCTTCGGGATCAGCAAAATTAAGGCTCCCCTCCACGAGTCCGGCATCTTGGCTGCTAAGAGTACCTCATTAAATACATCCAGCATCAGTGGTCCAATTTGTTCTATTGATAATTTTTTGTAAAGTTCTACGGTATCCCGTCCGGTCCTGGTGCTTTATTGTTACTTTGCTTCTCTATTGCTGATTTCAGTTTGGACCATGTTATATTTTGGTTTAATAATTCTATCTCTTCCTCTCCAATTGCTTTATCATTCGCTTCCTCCAGATATTTCATTATTTTATCCTCAGAGACTTCTTCTTTTTGTATAATTTCCCAAAGTAATTAAAAGTGATCTCTTTTTCTTCTCTATCTCCTCATGCATATTGCCCCCTAGTCCATTAATTGGTGTATCAATCTTTTTCTTTCATTTTCTTAAGTTTGTGGGCTAACCATCTCCCTGGCTTGTTTGCATGCTCAAAGTAGATTTGTTTAGTCATTTTCAGACTAATCTCCAATTTTTCTTGTTCCAGTAAATTTAGTTTGTGTTTAGTTGTTATTAACTGGTTCTGTATTCTTTGGTTTTGGGGTTCTTTTGTAATTGGGTTTCTAAATCCTTAATTTCTTGTTGTAGGTTACTTTGTTGGGCATACTTTCTTTTATTTCTCATAGCATTGTAAGAGATTGTTATTCCTCTTATAAATGCCTTTAATGTGTCCCATATATTTTGTTTGAAGTTAGATCATTATTATTTTCCTTTAAGAAGAAGTTCAGTTCTTCTTTCAGTTTATTAGTATATTCTTCTTCTTTTATTAAATGAGTGTTAAAAGTCCATCTTTTCTTTGGTTTCTTCTACCCTCCAGGTTATTTGAATTGGGTTGTGGTCAGCCCAGTCATTTGGTAAGATTTCACTATCTTTGATTTCATTAATTAATTCACCATTTATCCAAGCCATATCTATTCTTGTCCAAATTTTGTGTGGGTTAGAATAATAAGTAAACTGTTCTTTTTTGGGATTTAATTTTCTCCAGATATCTACCAGATTCATTTCATTCAACATATCCTTACATGGCTTAGAGAATTCTCTATTTCCTTTTTTGTTTTTACTCCTATTACTATGATCCTTCCGGTAGTCAGCAATAGAGTTAAAATCACCAATCAGAATAATATTACCATTTTCAAATTCTGTTATTTTTTTTTAAAGTTTTTTATTGTTTTTTGACATACAAACAAACAGACAAAACATAAAAACATCAGCTCCTCCATATTTATATACAAACAGTGAGTTGGTTGGTTCATCAGTTTTGTGCACTCCTCTCATAGTCACAATTACAATTACCTTGTATAATAACTCTTATTGTCAATACAAACTTATAAATCATAATATCACTATTAAAAAAAGAAATTTGACTAAAGTTTTGTTCGATCATGCCTTTGTGAGATAACTATATTTTAACTAATTTATTCTAAAACAAATCATATAATCGTGGCAATTCTATCCTAAATAAGAAAAAAAAAGGAAACAGAAAACTATTATATAAATATAATATCCAGTACCAAAAAAGAGAAAAGAAAAATAAAATCAACATTATTCCTTATTGTCTAACATTTCTATTTTTGTATTTCATCATTCAACCATTGATAGAAAAGATCCCAAACTATATAAAATTGTTTATCTTCTTGCTCTCTGATTTCAAAAGTCAATCTACTCATCTCAGCACATTCCAATATTTTCTTTATGACTTCTTCCTGCAATGGAATTTTCTCATTTTTCCAATTTTTTGCAAATACAATCCTAGCCGCAGTCAATACATTTACAATCAAATATTTCAACTCTTTACTATAGACATCTGGTAAGATTCCCAATAAAAAAAGCTCCGGTTTCAAGTCTATGTGCTTCTTTGTCATTTTTTCCAACCACATGTGGATTTTAGTCCAATATTTTCTAGCATCCTCACAAGTCCACCACATATGGTAGTATGAACCAGGTTTCTGATGACATTTCCAGCATTTTTCGGATTTGTTCTTGAACATTCTTGCTATCCTTGTCGGGGGAAAATGCCACCTGTAAAACATCTTATATAAATTTTCTTTAAAGGCTGTAAACATTGTCATTTTATAATTTTGCAACCATAAGTTCTGCCATTTCTCTAAGTCAATCCCATATCCAAAATTCCTCCCCCACGCAATCATAGTTTCTTTAACTTGTTCTTCCTCCAGCTTAATTTCCAATAAGTAACCATATAATTTTTTAATCACCTTTTCATCAGTACCCATCAAAATCTTATCTAAATCAGTTTGTTTATCATAAAATCCCTCTGCTTTGGAATCCTCATAATACTTTGATTGTATTTGCAGATATGAAAACCAATTCATCTGTATACCTTGTTCCTCTAATTTTTGCATCGATTTAAGTTCACCCTTTTCATCTAGTAATTCCCCATAGCTAACTGTTTGTTCCTTTTTATAGATTATAGGATAAGAAAATGCTTCTATCGTCGATAACCAAACTGGAATTTTCAAATAACATTGTTTTCTTGTCTTCTCCCAATTTAACCACAGAGACTCCCGTATATAATGTCTTCTAAAATACCCCTGTGTTTTGGTTCCCTTATACCATAAAAAAGCATGCCAACCCAACAACAAATCATGACCTTCTAATGTCAACAATCTAGTTTTCCTTAATGTTATCCATTCTTTAACCCACATATAGTTTGCAGCTTGGTAGTACAACTCCCAATTAGGCAGGCCAAACCCTCCTCTAAATCTAGCATCCTGTAAAAGCTTTAACTTTATCCTTGCTTTCTTGCCTTGCCATATATACTTCAAAACAATTTTATTTAAATCCTCAAAATATTCTTTTCCAAGCCTAATTGGTATTGTTTGAAACAAAAATAAAATTCTGGGTAGAATGTTCATCTTAATTGTTGAAATCCTTCCTATTAATGACAATTGTAGGTTTTCCCATTTTTTCAAGTCTTGGGCTATCTGTTGTTTAAGTTTAATATAATTGTTCTCCTTTAATGTACTACATCTCGATGTCAAGTATATCCCCAAATACTTAACCTTATTTGTAACTTGAATTTTTAACAATTCTGCCAGTTCTTCTCTTTGTCTCAGTAACATATTCTTTGACAAAATCTTTGTTTTATCTTTGTTTATTTTCAGACCGGCCACCTCCCCATATGCCTCTATCTTTTCCAACAGCTTCAAGGCTGTTTCTATAGGATCTTCCAGGATAAAGACTAGGTCATCTGCAAAAGCTTGTAATTTAAATTCTTCCTTTTTAATTTTCATTCCTTTTATAGTTTTATCTTCTCTGATATTTCTATTCAACACTTCCAAAGTCAGTACAAATAACAAGGGAGAAAGAGGGCAACCTTGTCTTGTGCCTTTTCTTATATTAATAGGATCTGTGAGTTCTCCCTCCATCATTACCTTAGCTGTTTGTTCATTGTAAATTGCTTCTATTGCTTGAATAAATCTTCTAGCAAAGCCCATCTGTTCCATTAAAAGTAACATAAATCTCCAATTTACGTTATCAAATGCCTTTTGAGCATCTAAAAATATCAAAGCCATTTGTTTTTCAGGATGGGCCTCATAATATTCCAAGGTGTCCAGAATTACTCTCATATTGTCTCTAATCTGTCGCTTTGGCAAAAATCCATTTTGATCTGAGTGGATAAAGTTATTCAGATATTTTTTAAGTCTTTCTGCTAAAATTGAAGCAAAAATTTTATAATCTGCATTTAATAAGGAAATCGGTCTATAATTCTTGATTTGAAGTAAATCCGCCTCCTCTTTTGGAATAAGTGTAATATAAGCCTCTGACCATGTTCTAGGTATTATCTTTTTTAGCATAACTTCATTCATAACTTCTAGCAGTGGAATACACAATGATTCTTGAAAGGTTTTATAAAATTCTACAGGAAAGACATCTGGACCTGGTGCCTTTCCATTATTTTGTTTCTTAAGTGCTTGGCTTAACTCCATCATTGTTATATTGCTTCCTAACATTTCTTCAATCTCTTTAGGTATCTTAGGTAAATTTGCATTCTGCAAGTATTGTTTAACTTTCTCCTCATCAATATCTTCTTTCTTATACAGATGTTTGTAGAAGTCATAAATAATTTCTTTTTTCTCTTTGCTGCCATGACAAGTTTTACCTTGGTCATCTATTAACTGCAATATTTTCCTTGACTCTTTCTCCTTTCTCAGCTTATATGCTAACCATCTACCTGGCTTATTTGCATCTTCAAAATAATTCTGTTTAACACTCCTAATTTTCTGTGCCAGTTCTTCTTTGTCTATTAAGTCCATTTTATGTTTAATTATATCCAATTTCAATTTAACATCTTTTTCTGTGGCATTTTCTGCAATTCTTTTTCGAGTCCTTTATATTCATCCTCCAAGGCTTTAAAAGCTTGCCTTTTCCTAATATTCTTTTTCTTGTATAGTCTATTATCAAGCCTCTGGCATAAGCCTTCATTGTATCCCAAACATTCTGTATTGAAGTGTCTTCTTTTCTATTTTCTTTAAAGAAAAAGGCCAGTTCTTTCTCCATCAACTGTGTAAATTCTTTCTCCTTTAAAATAGTATTGTTTAACGTCCATCTCGATCTTTTTTTTTTGTCCCTTCCATTTAATTGTCAATGGATTATGATCCGCCCAAGTACTTGTTTCAATATTTACTTCTTGAACGCTAGATATTAAGTCTGTTGAAATCCAAATCATATCAAGTCTGGACCATGATAAATGTCTATTTGAATAGAAAGTATATTGCTTAAGTTTAACATTTCTTTCTCTCCATATGTCTTTTAGAGTTAATTCCTCTGTCATTTTAAAAAAGGATTTAGGAAGAGTTTTTCTATTATACTTTGCTGCTGTTGCAATATAGTCAAGTTTATTATCCACAATTCCATTAAAGTCTCCCATCATAATTATATTAGCATAGTCCAGTCCAGCCATCTTGGTATGTAATTTTTATAGAATTCTTCCTGTTTGTCATTCGAGGCATAAATTGCAATCAAAAGTATCTTTCTATTATTGTCCATTATTTCCACCATTAATATTCTCCCATCATCATCTGTATAAATCATTTTAGCTGGAATAACCTCTTTAATATATAAGACCACCCCTCTTTTCTTACATTGAGTCAAAGAGGTAAACAATTTCCCTAATTTTGGTTGTAATAACAATTGTTCATGTTGCTTTTTAATATGTACTTCTTGTAGACAAATTATATCAAACTTTAGTTTCTTTAATTTATGGAAAATCTTCCTTCTCTTAGCAGCTGAATTCAGTCCATTTATATTCATTGTAATCAGTTTTTCTCTTCCATGATTATATTTTATATTTAGATTTAACCACTCTCGTGGGTCTTGATTCACGCTGATCTTTAATATCCACTTGTCCGCCTACTGCACCTTCTTCTTTTCCAATCTCCACTTGTTCCTCTTGGGATTCAGTTAATGGGACCTCCTTTTCTGCCTCTCCTTCTCTCTCTCCAAAGACTTCTGCGTAGAACAGTTCTGCTTTCTCGATTGAATCAATTCTATGCCTCTGTTCCTGCCACGTAAACATCAATCCTTCTGGGATCAGCCATCTGTAAGTCACCTCCTTTTTCAATAACATTTTGGTCAGGAATCGATATTCTCTTCTCATCTCTCTCACTCTTCTAGGTATTTGTTTTAAAACCAAGATTTCTTTACCTTTGTATTTCAATATCTTCTCTCTTGCCACTTGTAAAATTTGTGTCTTCATGGATTTTTTAGTAAATCTAATATGGACTTCTCTGGGCAGATTATTTCTCATCGCATATCTTGTAAAAACTCGATATATCTCATCTATTCCATCCATCATCTTCTCTTCTGTTATCTCCAACGCATCCGCCAAGATTCCTACCATTATCGCAGCCAAATCTTGTCCTTTTTCTTCTTCTATATTTTGAAATCTAAGATAAAATTCTGATCTATCCAACTCCCACTTCAACATCCCACTTTTTTCTTGTTCAATCACTGTTAGTCTATTATCAATATTTCCAATCTTCTCCTCTCTTCGTTTGCCCCCTTCTTCGACTTTTTGAAGTCTCTCCTCATATTTTGTCATCATCTGTTGAATACTTTCCACTTTTTCCTCCGTCCTCCCTGTTCTTTGTTCAATGGTATCTATTTTTACCTTAAGATCTTGAATTCCTTGCATAATCATCTGAAAAGATGCTCTTTCTTGTTCTTTTTCTTTATCTTGCTTTAACATTGTCTGAATTGAACGCTGTCCAGATGGTGGGGAGGCAGAGGCACCCGAAGATATAAGTTTCTTACTCATTTTAAATGGTTCCAACTCTTCAAATTCTTTCAAATTTTAATCCAAAAAAAGTAGCCAATTATAATCCAAAATAAAAAGGCCAATAATAAAAAAAAATCAATAATGAGAGAAAAGAAGAAAAAACATGAAAGAGAAAAGGAAAAGAGCAAAAGAAAAAATTCTTCAAATTCTTCCTGACCTTAATCCAATTAAAAAAATAGTCCACAAAAGAGCATAAAAATAAAAATAAAAACCCAGTAAAAATAATAATAAACAAAGTCAAAGCCAAAAGAAGGAAAAGAGAAAAAGAGAGGAAAAACAAAACAAAAAGCAAGAGGAATAAATTTCTTCAAATTCCACACCTTAATCCAGCCAAAAAGAAAGAAAAAAACCTCAATTGAAAAAAGAAAAAAGAAATAGTCCATTGATATGCATAAAAAAAGAAAAAGCAGAATCCAAATAAAAAGGAGGAAAAATAAAGTAAAATAAGTCAAAATAAAGTAAAAATAGAAAAATTCAGAGGCTTCCCTTTGAAAATATAAATCAAACTTAAAAATAAAAATAAAGACCTTAATGCTGGTGGAGGGGGTGGCGGAACTAAAAAAAAAGAATTAGAGAAAGAAGGTAAACAGCAATACACTGCACTCTATTTAATTGTCCAAGGCTCTAATTATGACTCCCTTCTCTTTCCCACAAGCTTCAAGGCTAAGCCATAAATATCCAGAAAGACACCTGTAATAATATTCTACAAAGCGCTTTCCTCTATCTTATCAGAAGATGTCCTTGGGGAGAAGTATTTTGTCTTTTCACAGTTCAAGTAAAATGTTTCCAAGCCTCTAGTTGGCAGTGTTACAAAGTTTCTTAGTTCTCACTTTCCCCCATCCTTTCTGAACAGCATAAAAAAAAAAGAAAAGCCGGCAAGGAATACACAAACATATAAAAGCAAAAAAAAAAAAAATAAAAATAAACAAAGGGAGCCTCTAGCCTAAAAATGAAAAATCCAAAGGAAGAATACAACATATAAATATAAAAAGGAACAGTCCAGTTATCCCGTAAATAACAATGAAGTCCGGAAGCAAAGAAAAAAAAAAGCAAATAAATTCTCTCTTTGACGTCTCCCTTAAAAAAAACGCCGCTTACTCAGTTTTGTCAAAAAAAAAAAAAAAAAAACACACAGATTTCTTCTATTAAACAGAGCGAACTTTCCAAACTCAAAAATTAAATAAAAAGAAGTTTCTCACCCAACCGACAAACTCTCTCTCAGACCCGTTCTTTCTGGAGCCGCCCCGACTTCAGCAGCATGGGGCTGCCTCTCCACCGCCAGCAAAAGAGCTTCACCCGGGTCTTCCAGGGATTTTGCGATATCCCCGGAGTCCTCAGGGTACGCTCTTCACGATAGCTGTCCCCAGGGGACAGCATAGGTCCATTTGGCCAGCCGGTAATGGAGATATCGGCTGCAATCGAGGAGCTCGATTGCAGACCGTATCGTCACGGCGCAAGCTCCTCCCTTCTCCCCAAATTCTGTTATTTTTGATGGAGATGTTTAAAAAATTTACCTTGATCATCATTTGGGGCATAGATTACTACCAGTAAGAGTGTAATGCCATTAATCGAGATTTGTACCACCAGAGTTCTTCCTACAGGGTCCGCCCAGATTAACTCCACTTTTAAGTCATCTCTCACATAGATTGCAATACCTTTCTTTTTGTGTTTATCTGCTGGTGCTGTAAATAATTTTCCCAGTTTCGGACAATCTAGGAATTTCTCCTCACTTTTCCTAATGTGTGTATCTTGTATGCAAATTATATCAACATTTTGTTTTATTAGTTTGGTTAGAATCCTTTTCCTTTTAGCTCTTGAATTTAGGCCGTTTATATTAATGGAAAGAATTTTCCTTCCTTCGTCCATTTACTTAAGTCTGCCTCGCTTTTTGTCTCGTAACTCTCACTGGCTCTCTTCTTGTGGTTGATATGGAGTTGTTTCTTCTCTCTTTCTCGTTGTAGGTTGTCTTTCCCTTGAATTTGGACAGATCTTTCTTCTTTGTTCCTGTGGCAGTTACGATCTTCCTGCATATTCCTTTGGATTTTCTCCCTAGTGAGTTGATCCTCCGTGGTTGTTAGCTGTTCTAGGAAGTTTTGTGCTTGTTCTATTGAGTCAATTTTAATTTTTCTTCCCTTCCACGATATTAGCATCCCTTCTGGGATTAGCCATTTAAATGAGATTTCGTTTTTATTTAAGTAATTGGCTAAAAATTTATATTCTTGCTTTATGGCCCTCACTTTTCTTGGAATCTGCTTGAGAATTATGATCTCTTTGCCCTTATATAATATTCTCTCATCTCTGGCCTTTCTATGTATTAGGTCTCTCATGCATCTTCTTGAAAAGCGGATATGGATCTCCCTTGGGCAATTGTGACGCCTTGCATAACTGGTATTCACCCAATAGATTTCATCAAATTCCTTGAGTAAGTCATCTTTCTCTTTTTCAACTAGTTCAGCCAACAAACCTGCCATTAATTGTTCTAATTCTTCATTTTTGGATTCCTCCACGTTTTGGAACCTTAAGTATGCAGCTGCTCTGTCCATCTCAAGTTGGACCAAGGAATCTTCCATTTCTCTATTAACATTTTTGAAATCTTCCTCAGTCCTTTCTAGGTTCCTCTCCGCTTGTTCCGTCCTCTTCTCTATTTCTTTTAGTTTTAATTCAGTTCTTTCCATGGCCAATTGCATTGTCCCAACCCTATCTTCAACTCTCTGTATATCTGCTCTCATCTCCTCTTTTAATTTACCCATTTCTTCCTCCAGTTCGCTAAAATCTGCTCTGGTCTCATTATGATTCCTAATCATAATCTCCTGCATTCTAGACATTGATTCTTTCATTGATTCTTGCAGGGATAATAATGTCGCTTGTAGGTTGGCATGAGTAACAGTCGGTTGTTTTTCTCCTACCAAGGTCTCTTCTATAGTTTTCTGCGTTGTTGGGGAGGCAGTTGCCAGAGTTGTCATCAAGGTCTGGTTGTTCTTCCTTCCTGTTTTCAGGGCCGTGGTTGTTGTGGAAGTCATCTCTGATAAGATTTGTTTTTGCAATTGGACAATGTTAAGAATATTATCCCAAATCACCATTCGATGTAATGGCCCTTTGAGTGTGATTACAAATCTATTTGCTAAGCTTACACACCAGATAATTTTAGGTCTCTTTCTTCGGCCCAATCTGTCATTCAGGCAAATTAAATTCCAATTCAATAGAGAGTTATCAGATACTATACAATACTATACAATAGGTGCTATACAATAGAATGTAATCAAATAATATGTATTATGTATTATTCTCTATATTAAATTCAAATACCAGAGTTAATTGCATTTTACCCCTAATAAATCATACTTGTTTAAAGCATACAACCAACTCTAGAATATCTCACTCTATATATACTTTTGTCCTATAGTGTATATTAATATTTAAGATTCCATTTTATCTGAGACACCCCTATTAACAGTCCTTAAATTTTTTATATATCCAAGAGAGTCTAATCCATAAACCCTAATAGCTGTAACAAGCAGTTTGCCTTTATACTTGTATTTTTAACTATTATAGAAAAAAAGGAAAGAACAAAGAGAAAGGGACAGAGAGAAAGAATGCAGGAGGAAAGGGGTCTTTTCAATTTTAGGGAATCACAAAGCACGTATCTGTAGGATTAGTTCCATAGAAAAACAAGTCTGAGTTGGGGCTGGCGTTTTAGTCTTATAGTCTCTCCTCCTGGGCGCACCAAGGAAGCAGGGGGAGGAAGTGCTGACTAATTGCTGTCTGCGATCAGCGAACAGTCTTGGCCAGGCTTCCGTCTGTCTCTTCCTTCTTCTTCCCTCCTCTTCTTCCCTTCTGCCAGCAATTGTCAATCCACAGTCACTTTGGGCATCCGCCTCAGATCGATCACTTTAAAAATCAGTTTGTAGGCAATAATGCTAAAAGGAAAGGATCTTGCATATAAAAGTCAGTGCGTCGTTATCTGGCTCTCTACCTCTCGCTCTGCCCTCCTTCGCTGCTAAAATCCTCTCCTAGTCTTCTAGCCTTCTCACGCGCTGATCCGAGATGGCAATCCACTCCCGAGCTTCTTAAATTCCCCACGCCTTTTTCTCACCTCGGCAACACTCCAATCCACACTTTCAAACTGCTTTTCTAGCCGCTTGTCTCCAGCTTCCCCCACTGTTACTCACAATGAAACAGGGAGAATCAGACCGATCTCTCTCACGGCTTTGTAGTCCTTCTGCCCTTTTCTGCTCAGACCCTTCAGGCAGTCACTTTTTGCTTCATCAGTTCAGTGGCAGACCAGACTTTGGAGCCGCCATTAGCTGGCAGCTGGCTCAATCGCGCTGGTCTCAGAGGCTCTTCCTTCATTGCTGGGGAGATTGCCTACCCCAAACAGCAACCCGGGGTCCTCTATTCTGACACGAAGCTCTATGGGTTTTGTGTATCCACTGGGGATCCCTCCAAATGTGAGAAGAGGTGTTTGAAAGACCCAGCTGGGCTTCTCCACCTCTGGACGTCCCTGTCCTGCCACCGGAAGTCCAAGACAAGTCTTTCTAATTCACTGAGGAGATTCTTTAGGTCCAGAAGTTTCCTTAATATGTGAATGGCAGTTTGGATATTTAGAAAGTTTATCCTGAAGTTTCCTTTTCAGATTTCTGCCATCATTAGTACAGGAGAAGATGCTATTTGTTTTATTTTTTCAAAAGTCAGAATACTGTACAAATAGATGTGGAAAGGAAACTTCATGAGGACAGTGATGACACCCAAGCAGGAAAAGCCCAAAGGGAACACCAGGCCAGCCATAAAACAAACTTGCATAGGAAAAGAGATTTAATAAAAGGTATTGAAAGAAGCCCCCTAGACAAAAGCCAAGTAATTAAGAAAGTTAGGGAAACAAGAAAAAGAAATCCCTTACAAACAAAAGGTCATGCCAAATCAGCAAAACAAATAGACAAAAGATACGAAATGAATCCCATAGCAGACAGGAGATTGCCACCAAACAAATATAAGAAAACATTAGGATGAAACTGATAATCCAATCAAACCACCCCGAAGAGTTTACCCTCTGGCGGAAATGAAGACAACCCCCTGACAGGATTTAAAACATTAAGAAATACAAACACAAGCACTCACACACAAAAGGAGAAAAGGTATAAAAATCAGGAGTTTATTACACAAAGATGGCTAGCCCCAGGAACGCAGACTTCTTGCTATCTCTTGCCTTCCTGAAGAATAAACCAGCTTCCAAGCAGTTGTCTGTGTCCCAGCAGGAAAACTGAATCCTCAGAAGAAAGGCATTTTCCAGCCTTTCAACACAGGAAAGGTAAAATGGGAATTTTGAAGCCATTTTCCTCAATCTTCATGGTCTTTCAGGATACTTTCTTGCAGGATACCCAAGACAAAAGAATCCTAAACATTTCACTATATGCTGCTGAATGTTAATTAGCCAATCCAAGATCTGGGGATGAATCAAGTTGAAGAGCTGCTCTGAAGGTTTTTGTTTAACTTCAGATTCACTTCCTCTCACTGTGTGTCTTGCACAGTAATAGACTGCCGTGTCCTCTGTTTTGAGGCTGGTCATTTGCAGATACAGCTGGCTTTTGGCATTGTCCCTGGAGATGGTGAAGCGGCCCTTGACTTTGTCTGAGTAGTAAATAATACCGGCATCATACCTTATGTAGGCTACCCATTCCAGTCCTTTCCCTGGTGCCTGTCTCACCCAGTGCATGCTGTAGCTGCTGAAGGTGAACCCAGAGGCTTGGCAGGAGAGATGGAGGGACTCTCCAGGTCTTCTCACATCTCTTCCAGACTCCACCAACTGGACTTGAGACTTGGCACCTGAAAAGAAAGGTGTATCAGTAATCTGTTCTGTATACAAGAATTAAAATGGAAGGAAGCTGAATAGGGAATCAACAATTACCATGGAGGAATTCCAGTAAGAACATCAACTTTAGCCACAGAAGCATTTTTGCTCTGTGCAATCAGTTGTGAGGAGTTGATGAGAAAGGATTCAGGAAAGTGCACAAACTTTGTCTTGGTGGGTGTAGCCTGAAAAGGAACACCAATTGGCTCTTTTAAGGCGGAAATTGTGACTTGATTTACATATTGGTTGAGATAAAAGAACTCACTAATGAATTTGCTTTCCAGTTTTCCTGAATACTCTCTACTGTGTTGATTTAACTTTTTAGTTTTAGGAAAAGTGAAAGCAAACTTTAAGTTAGAGTAATGAAAACAAAGCCCTGTGCAAAAGAGATTCAAGGGAATAAATAATGAACGAGCACTAAGAACATTTGAAAGGGACATGTTAAAAATTATGAAAAAAATCACACATCTCAGTTCAAGAAAGATTTTAAACATTCTCCCAATTTAATATGAACTTTTGAAGAATCCCCAAAAGAACTGAATGCAGACCAAGATCATTTTGGTTTTAGATGCTATTTTATGGGGCTGTTTTTGTCAGTTGTTACTTGCCCAGAGTTGATTTGCCAAGATGGATAGCCATAAAAATTGAGGATGATGATGATGATAATGATGATGATGATGATAATAATAATAGCAATTTTAAAAAGTTTTCAAATTTTGTAGAATATAACATAATAAAAAACCACTTTGTAAAAGGAAGGATAGAAAAAAGGAAGGAGGAAAGGGAGGGAGGGAGGGAGAGTTAGAGGCTGGGAGGGTGGAGGAGGAAGGAAGGAAGGAAGGAAGGAAGGAAGGAAGGAAGGAAGGAAGGAAGGAAGGAAGGAAGGAAGGAAATTTTAATGTTCAAAATGATGAGACTGAAAAGAAACAGAAAAAAAGGATCTTGGCATTTCTTCTGCAGCAAATATAAGAATATTTATAATACTAACTCTGGTTACAAAAAAGAGCTCGTGTTTTTCTATTATCCATTATTTTTAATCATCAAAACCATGAATCATGACTGCATGTTTTTCTGTTTCATGCAAATTTTATAAACAACCAACAACTTCAATTTAGCCTTCTTGGCAGTTATCATACATAAAAGAAAAGTTTAATGAGTTCTTTTTTTCTAATTGCCTGTCTATTAGTTCAAGAGAGAAGTTTCTGCTTTCAATTGTAGCTTTACTCTCAAAATCCTCTGGATTACTGTACATATTTAATGTCTACGGGTTTTTTTTTTTTTTACAGATGTGATAAAGCACCCCTTTACTGTTTTTTTTTTTTCATTTCATCGAGGATTTTAACAACTTGGACACTTTTTCTGAGGACAAAAGCTGAAATATTTTTTTTAATAAAACTTTTCTGTTTCACAGGAAGGATTGTAGTCTTCTAAGAGGTGGGATTTTCTGAAAAGGTTTTTAGGGAACAAATACAGAAATAACAATTATAATTCCTCCAAAATTACACAATATCTATTTAGAATTTATGTATTCCCTCCCACATCCTCACCCATAAGCCATGGAGTTTGGTGTGTCAACATTGCCCCCGGTGTTTAAAGTGAGGAGAGGACACATCTTTCTAATTCTCTGAGGAGATTCTTTAGTGCCAGATATTTCCTCAATATGTGAATGGCAGTTTGGATATTTAGAAAGTGTAGCATTCGCAATGGACTAATCTGAAGTCTTCACTCCCGTCCATGTTTCTAGTGGGAACATGGACCATTCCTATTGGTTGATGCTGTTTGACAGCCGGCTATAAAAGGAGCTGTCAAACGGCATCAGCTGTTTCCCTCCAGCTGGCTGCTTTGTTAGCACAAAAGCCGCAGCAACCCTTTTTGTGTCAATAAAGTTACAGCTGAAGTTCGCTCCGAGTTTTGCCTAAGGTTATTTCTGCTACTCTACAACACTGGCGATGAGAATGGGATACCAATAAGAGGCAACCAGGCAAAGAATCGCTGAGCGAAGTCACTACAAAAAGAGCCGAAGTCACTATGAGCTGACTGTCCTCAGAAGAAAGGCATTTTCCAGCCTTTCAACAATTGGTGACCATGAAGGTTTTCCAGCCAACCCTGCCACCGGACTGGGCCCGCAGATCCAAACCCAGCCGGCATGGACCTTCTTTGTCCAGGGAAAACATCCACGGACCCAGCCCAGAAGGCATAAGGGTAGTAAAGGGAGTTCTTGGGCTTTTCTGCTCAACAGCTGCTTGAAAGCAGGTGAGTACCGCTTCAAATTTATAATCTTACTAGGGAGGGGAGTGGAAGCGTGAGTGTACCAGGTGTGTGATTGTGGGTTTTCTCTGCTGAAACAGTGGGACCTCACCTCCTCTGTGATTGCCAGCCGCACCCCAGCCAGCTGCTAGCTCCAACAAGCCGTGACCGGCTGGGATTTGGGAACGCATAAGGGTAATCACAGAGTGTGAGTCCTTCTGAAGGATGTAAGAAAAACCGAGTGGGCTGAGAAAGGAACTGGTGTTGGGAAATAAATAGAAAGCAGAATAAATAGTCCCAGTGCATCCCATAGAAGTAAAGCCTTGTGCATTTAGAAGGGGCCCGTGCCGGCTGCTGGCAAACAAAATCAGAAATAGTTTGCCTTACAAAGCAGAGCAGGTCCTTCCAGATCCCCACCTTTAAGGAGATCTGAAAACTGACGGTGGAGTGTAGGAAGGGGCCCGTACCGTGCTGCTAGGGGGCAGACGGTCCTCCAAGATCCCCATTTTTAGGGGGTCTTAAAACTGACGGCGGAGTTTCCCTACGAGAAAGGGGCCCGTACTCCGTGTGTAGGAAACCGGAGTCCTTTCCAGACCTTTTTGTCTGAAAACTGATGGCGGGAGCCCGCTAAACCAAAGTAATCCCCACATCAGGTAGGGAATATGGGAAGTTGTAGCTCAAGGGCAATGGAAGAGACCCCCTTGGATAAATTACTTGAGGCTTGGGACGAAGGCAAGTGCCTGTCCTAACTGGAATGAATAGAAAGGAAGTGAAAAGAATTTGCAAAGAGAGGCTAGCAAAAAGTGGGCTTTATTGCGAGATGACATGGGTAGACAAATTTGGCCTGATAGTGGTACTTTAGATTATAAAACCCTGAAAGCACTTAGAACATGCATTAAGACCAGCCAAATACCCTATTGGTACTGCTGGGCTGAAATTATTAGGACCAAAGACCTGACTGAGAAAAATAAAAAAAGAAAGAACGAAAAGCCTGAAACCCATTTCAGGGAAGAGAATACTGAGGCACGGATTATGGCTCCCCCTTTAAGCAAGCCCTTGCCAGGCAGAAATAGGGGACAACTAGAATATGCTTTTACCCACACTCCCTTCTCTGACTCTGACCTAGTCATCTGGAAAAAGGATACCCCAGCTTTCAGGGCTGATCCTCAAACAGTTATTAAAACCCTGAAATCTATCATAGACAGCTATAATCCATCCTGGGGTGACATGACTCAGCTGTTACAAGTCTTTCTAACGAAAGACAAACTATTAAAACTGTTTGGAAAAAAAAAACAAAAACAGTCCAAATAGCCAAACCACCAACTATCCCTGGTCAGGCAGCCCCAGCCCACATCGCATGGCCAATACATTGCCCTGACTGGGATTATAATGATACCAATCAATGGGACAAATACACTAGAGCAAAAGATAATTTACTAGAAGCTCTAGAGGAAATAAGAAAAAAAAAAAACTTTTAAACTAGTCTGAATTTCAAAAGAAACAACACAAAGGGAAAAGGAAAACCCTGATGCCTTTTGGGTCCGCCTGTCAGAAGCAGCTACTGCATATGCCCACCTAGACCTTAGCTGCCTGAAGGACCAAAGGATTTTAGCTTCAGCCTTCGTGGATCAGTCCACCTTAGATATTAAAGAACATTTCCACCGCTTCACCTCTAACTGGCCAACCTTAGACATAGCAGAGTTACGCAGGATTTCTAACTTTGTCTATGATCAAAGAGACAAATTGAAAGAGGAAGAGAAAGATAGAAAGAGATGAATAGAAAGACAGGAAGACTTAAAAATGTTTGCTGTAATGAAACATGATGCCAGACAAACACCAGGTAAAACCCCTATAATTCAAAGAAATGCTAGCATTGCGATAAAAGCAGGATAATTCGCAAGGCAAATGTCAGTATTGTTATAGGTGCAGACAGGAAGGTCATTTCAGCAAGCAATGTAGGCAACAGCCCCCCCTGCAACCGGTATCACCCACCACCTAGGAACATGAGGCCAGCCAATAATCCAGCCCATTACACTGAGCAACAAAGTTTCAGTCATCAGGCACCAGCCAGTGCTCCCTTACCTCCAAAAAATAATAACAATAGACATCAATGGGAGCAAAGGAGAGAACAAGATTTACCCCCTTCTTGACTAGAACATGACAATGAAAGCACTGAATTCATGGCTACCTTTAACAGGCTGGCTATCCCCCTAAAAAAATGGCCCAGAAGGGGAACCCATCGTAACCATTCTTATAGGAGGAAAGAAATACAATTGCTTAGTTGATACTGGAGCCACCTCCTCATTACTGAACCACCATATAAAGCTTCAGTGGCTGAAGGGGCTCGGGATAGCATAATGGGAGGGGGAGGAATAATCCCTGTAGAATTTACCCACAATGTACCAGTAGAACTAGGACCTTTCACAGTAGACCATGCATTTACTATTTGCCCCCAGTCCCCACTGTCTCTACTAGGAAGGGATCTCCTATGTAAAATGGGAGCTACCATAACATGTGGAAAACAGGGGCTGCAATTGGAAATCCCAGGAAAAGGCACACACAAGACAATCATGCTGATAACCAGCAACACAGGACTTCATGAAGATTTAAAAAGCCTGCCACCCTCCTTATGGGGCTGGGATACATCAGAAGTGGGACTACTTAAAGGAGACACACCTCTCCTGGCCACAAGTGCTCCCAATTGCCCTCTTTTATTTCAGAACCAGACCAAGACAAGATATAGGTATTTCCCCCCTCTTTGAGATCCTTTTTGGTCACCCCCCCCCCATACTCTACTAGGATCCTGATTCTCAGCCTAGATCCTCATTCCCTTTGCTTAGATGGGGGGGGATAGGGTTCTCTCTTCTTATCTTACAGCCCTGCAAAAGAGACTACAGACCCTCTGGACCCAGAGTGCGCTGACACAGACCTTACCCCTGGAAGAAGCCCTGCATCCATATGAGCCAGGAGATTGGGTGTGGATCAAGTTCTTCACCAGAACCTCCCCTCTACAACCCAGGTGGAAAGGACCCTACCAAGTTTTACTGACTACACACATCGCCATAAAGGTTTGCAGAATGAGACTTTTGGATACATTGGACACATGCAAAGCCAGCAGTCATAGACCATAGCCAAACTCCACCACAATCAATCCCACCCATCAAACTCAAGAAAGATCGGGACACAGATCAATGGACACTTGCAGCATTCTTCAACACTGTTGAACCACACCACTGTGAGGAACCAAGTGCAAAGGTTGCATTACACAAAACTGGACTCTCAGGTGCTGAGTTATAAACTATTTTTTTTTTAATTTTTGTCTCACCTTCTCCATTTTTTCCTTTTTTTTAAAACCTTTTTTCATCATATTTTTTTTTAACAAAAAGGACTTTAACCATACCTTACTCATAATTTTTTGATACTTGACCTTTTGCATTTTTTTACATTGCTATTAAAAAAAAAAAGAGGAGGGGGGAGGAAGGGAAGAAAAGGAATCAAGCAATGGGGAAAATGAAATGCAATATATTCTATGTATTATTATTATTATCTGTAATAATTGTAACCTTTGTAACACAAGAAACTGCGTTCCTGGAACCAAAGCTTATCCCAGAGAAAGGAAAACATATGGGAATGTTTAGCAAGAGAAATACTCAACACCACTAACGTTTGCTTAGCAGGAGGGAAATCATAATGTCACTGGGTGCAGCACACCTAGGGTCACAGAATGCACCAGTCTTAGCAACACAGAACTAAAATGCAACTATACAGAGACCATATCATTTTCATATAGTTACCTGAAGCTCCCACCAGGATGGTTTTTCCTTTGTGGCTTAAAAGCCTACTCATACCTTCCTGCAAATGCCACAAATGGCCCCTGCACCTTGGGAAGGTTAACCATGCTTATGCCATCCTTACAGAGATGACACAGGAGAGCCTTCCAAACCCTAGACTCAGACTGTGAGCCTTCCAAAGTCTCCCTTCCCACAAAAACAGAATACATCTCATTGGCAATATCCTTGGTAGGAGTATCTGGATTGGCAGTGTGAAATTCTAAAAATTTGAATAGACTAGCATGTACCCTGGCAAAAAAGCTTGAATTTGACCTCCCATGCCCTGGATGCCCTTAACAGAGAACTGAGGGAGGTCAGAGAAGCCACCTTGGAGAATTGGGCAGCAATAGGCTTCCTTCTCTTGAAGCATAACTATGGCTGTGGAAAATTCCAAGGGATGTGTTGCCTCAATCTGGACGAAACCTCAGAACTCGTAGGGAGGGACATCCACCACCTGAAAGAGCTATCATTCCTGGACTTTTCATGGCTCTTCTCATGGATGCCAGATTTCCATTGGCTCAAAATCCTTATAACAACCACAGTCACCATTTGTGTCTTTGGAGCCCTCGTGTGTTGCCCCTGCCGATGCATACCACCCTGCCTTAGCTGCCTAAAGGCTTGTATCCCCTCTCAGAAGAGAAAACTAAAGGGGGAGACAGGCAGCTATGATAATGATTCAGATTGATCACAAATACCAAGTATACCCAGACATTCAATCAGAGACCATACTCTTTAAAAAAAAAAAAATGAAGGATTGTGGAAAGGGAACTTCATGAGGACAGTGGTGACACCCAAGCAGGAAAAGCCCAAAGGGAACATCAGGCCAGCTATAAAACAAACTTGCATAGGAAAAGAGATTTAATAAAAGGTATTGAAAGAAGCCCCCTAGACAAAAGCCAAGTAATTAAGAAACTAGGGAAACAAGAAAAAGAAATCCTTTACAAACAAAAGGTCATGCCAAATCAGCAAAACAAATAGACAAAAGATACGAAATAAATTCCATAGCAGACAGGAGATTGCCACCAAACAAATATAAGAAAACATTAGGATGAAACTGATAATCCAATCAAACCACCCCGCAGAGTTTACCCTCTGGCGGAAATGAAGACAACCCCCTGACAGGATTTAAAACATTAAGAAATACAAACACAAGCACTCACACACAAAAGGAGAAAAGGTATAAAAATCAGGGGTTTATTATACAAAGATGGCTAGCCCCAGGAACGCAGACTTCTTGCTATCTCTTGCCTTCCTAAAAATTAAAGGAACCCGCTTCCAAGCAGTTGTCTCTGTCTGTGTCCTTGTACTGGAGCACTCCCAGCAGGAAAACCGAATCCTTAGAAGAAAGGCATTTTCCAGCCTTTCAACACCTCTTTCAAATGTTCTTAGTGCTGGTTCATCATTTGTTTCCTTAAATCACCTTTTCCTTGCTTTTATTACTCTAACTTAAAGGTTGCTTTCACTTTTCCTAAAACTGAAGAGTTATCACATTGTAGGCAGTCTGCAAGAAAACTATAAGATGAATTCCCTGGTGAGTTCTTTTATCACAACCATTATGTAAATCAAGTCACAATTTCCTCCTTAAAAGAGCCAGTGAGTTTTCCTTTTCAAGTTACACCCATCAAAACAAAAGGAATCCTTTATGATCAACTCCCCACCATTATTGCACAGAGCAAAAATGCTTCTGTGGCTAAACTTGGTGTCCTTACTGGCATTCCTCCATGGTAATTGTTTCTTCCCTATTCAGCTTCCTTCCATTTTAATTCTTGTATTCAGAACAGGTTACTGATACATCTTTCTTTTCAGGTGCCAAGTCTCAAGTCCAGTTGGTGGAGTCTGGAGGGGATGTGAGAAGACCTGGGGAGTCCCTCCGTCTCTCCTGCCAAACCTCTGGGTTCACCTTCAGCAGCTATTACATGTACTGGGTGAGACAAGCACCAGGGAAAGGACTGGAATGGGTAGCAAGGATCGGAACATCCTCATCTCCGATTAGCTATTCAGACAAAGTCAAAGGACGTTTCACCATCTCCAGGGATGATTCCCGCAGCCAGCTGCATTTGCAAATGAACAATCTTAAAGTGGAAGACATGGCAGTTTATTACTGTGCAAGAGACACAGTGAGAGGAAGTGAATCTTATGCTAAACAAGAACCTTCTCATCAAAGAAGCTGTACTAATTTATGAGTTTATGACAGAAAGTTGAATTTCTGTACCAGGAACAGCCAATAAATCTCCTTTGGAAGCTCAGCACCGACCCTGGCCTAAGTAGTGTGAAACCTGGTTAGCAGTTTGGTAGGAAGAAAAAAAAAAAATCTATGGTCAATAAATGAAACTGGGTACTTTTTAAAAACTTGAAATGTATTTCAAGGCACAAATACAGATTGATATTCCACAATTCATCCTTGATATATTTTGCATTTCAGTTCTTTCTGATTCTCAGTATTGACAATTCTCCGGAATCTATCTCCATTGTATATGTTGTTCTTTTTTCGTTTCTTCTATATAAATTAAGTTGATTCAATCCCCTTAATCTCGAAGCTCTGGCTGAGTCAAGGGAGGGAAACACTGGTTATTGCAAATCTCCCCTTCCAGAAATTCCATGAGAATGAATGTTTTCGACTGTCTTCCTGCCTTGATAGCTTTTGCTACAACTTCATACCATATAAAATAGGTGTTCTGGCTTGGCCTACCTCCCAGTAACAATTGGGAGTGAGAACAATTGGAATCTCTCAATCACCTTGCTTAACAGGGAGATTTAAGTGGGAAAAAAATGAAAAAAAAAAGTCTCATCTTGTAGGTTTGGATATGTGACCAGGTAAAACCAGTCCCGGAATGTCTACATTGCAAAGTAAGACATACATTTATTCAAAAGTAATCATTTCTATTGTTGCATATGCTTATAATGAAACATGCCATTCTTGACTCTCATAAAACTTGCCCATAATCTCATTTTTTTGCAAAGAAACCTATAATCTCAATGGAGGGAATGACTGTTAGATTGAAGAGCCATGGTGTTGCAGTGGTTGGAATGAAGTATTGCAGGCTAACTCTGCTCAAACTTCAAAATTCCCAAGATCCAAACTGGCTCATGGCTGACTCACCCTTCCATCCTTCTAAGGTCAATAAAATGAGGAGCCAGATTGTTGGGAGCAATATGCTGACTCTAAGAACTGCTTAGAGAGTGCTGTAAAGCACTGTGAAGCGGTATATAAGTCTAAGTGGTATTGCTGAATCCTTCTTTGTATATAGATAAAATGATGCTCTATTCTAAGGACTATATATATTTTTATTAGAGCTTCTGGTTTAATGAAGCCATAAGAAATTGTCAGAGGATGTCCAGTGTACACAAAGATGCAATTCTTCCAAAGTGAGAACAAAATGGAATATGGAAAAATGGAATACACTTTGAAGCTCTGATATGTTTGTCTATTCAGGGTCTTTCCCTATTTGCATCCCACATGGGACAAATAGTCCCTGTCAAAACTTCCCCCTTTTTTATTTTTGTTTTTTGCTCTATCTGTTCTCCTTGCCTGGTTTCATCTCACCCCATTTCTATGAATGAGATGGATATAAGTTTCCTCAGCAAAACTGGGGTAAAAACAGAATTTCCTTCTTTATTTCAATTTTTTTCCAAAGGAAAAGGGATGTTCACTCAGGCTTGGCCATGTGCTACTTTGGAGAAACAAATCTGGCAACAGAGAATAACTGAGAACAAAAAGAAACAGAAGTGCCAGGGAAAACCAATTTCAGAAATTAGCTTCAGGAGATACCTTAAGGAAAATACTCAAGTCATCTAGGTAGAGTTGTCAGGATGTTGAGTCAAGGCACCTAGGCTTCTATTCTTTTTTTCTTTTCTTTCTTTTTTTTTGGTTTGTTTGTTTGTTTGAAACATTTTGCCACTTATCCAAATATCCAAAAAGAAGTCCAGGTGCCAATGACTCAACTTCCAGGGGCGGTGACAGTTTTCAGCTGAGTGAAGGATGAATAGAGAGCATTTTTCCAAAACTATGATACAAAAAAACCTTCATCCTCCATCTGAAAACAGTTTTGGACCTTGAAGACATTTTGAGTTGTTTCTTCACCTGATAGCCCAAAGATGCTTTTTCAAGAGGCAATTAGACTTTCTGGGTTTAAAAAAATAAATAAACCCAGATGTTTCACTTCTCATCCAAGAAACTTCTTTGGCTCTTGTTGGATGAAAAGCTGAAGAAGCTTCTTGGATGAAAAGCAAAACATCTTTAAAAAACAACAACAGAAAGTCCAGTTCCCTGTTGAAAAAAGCACCTTTGGAACAACCATGACCTGGATGAATGAGAATCTCCATAGACCTTCATCAGATCTTCCCTTTGAATGTTATAGATGAAGCCATATCTCCAGTCCCTGAGCAAAGAGCAAGATATAGAAGGGCTGTCTTCTTTATTCTAGTCAGTATGCAAATTCAGAAAATGCTTCCTGTTTAAAAATCTCCTCTGAAAAATGTCCAGGAAAAGGTACATCATTTGGACTATTCTCCAGACAACAAAGATATTGCTTCTGCCAAAAAAATTGAATAGTGGTATTAGTCTTCTACTGCAGTGAATTTTGAGTTCATCTCTCTTAAGATGTGAGGTTCATTTTTCTTCTGTCTGTTTTTCTCTGCATACCTATAATTAACTTAACTATATTAACTATACTGTTTTAACTATAAACTATAACTATTAAATACATTCACATACAGTCTAAAAATAAATGAATGTAACAATCCTTATTGTTTCCCAGATATTAAATGCAGCATTCAGCTGGAACAATCTGGAGTATATGTGAAAAGACCTGGAGAATCCCTCTTGTTCTCCTGCAAAGGCTCTGGTTTTAACTTTGGAAGCTATGACATGAATTGGGTAATGAGACAGGCTCCAGGAAAAGGACTGGAATGGGTTGCAGTTATTTGGTACGATGCCCTGTAAGCAAGAGGATGCAGAATCTGTCAAAGGATGCTTCAGTATAACCAGAGATAATGCCAAAAGCCTTCTGTATCTATAAATAAACAATCTGAAAGCTGAAGACACAGCAATCTATTATTGTGTGAGAGACACAGTAAGAAGAAGTGAATCTGCAACCAGACAAGAACCTTCCTTTATTCAGAGAAGCTCTGCAACTTGATTCAGTCCAGATCCTGGATTAGTCAACGAGGATTAATTCTTCTCCCATGAAAACTTTAGGAATCTTTTTCTAGGTTTCCAATTAAAAAAATGAAGAATTATGAAAATGAGTTCATCGATCGAGGTTCACCTTTCTTTCCACCAGGCAATCAGGTTTCAGTTAAACACTGGAATAGGATACAGTCTTTTAGCATCCTGGAAGAAGAAAAACTTCAGGATAAACTCTCTAAATATCTAAACTGCTGTTCACATATTGAGGAAACATCTGGACCAGAAGAATCTGTTTGGAGAATTATGATGTTTCCCCTCCTCACTTTAGACACCGGGGAACAATGTTGTCACATGAAAAGCAACACAGAACTTAAAATTATATTTAATCTACTTAGTAAGCTTTCATCAGCCTCTTCTTACATTGTTGGAGTATTAAGCTACAATTACAGAGACCTTTGCCTTTATAGTCATTAATCAATTCAGCTCTTGCACCCAGGCTGGGTCAGGCACGGGAGAAAGCAACAAGAGATAAGCCTCCTTTGACCAACATGATGGAAGTAAAAACAACATAGCTAATTATAGATGGGAGGTGGTTGGGAGGGCTAAATTGATTAATGACATATACAGGCAAAGATCTCTGTAATGGTAGCTTAATACTCAGATGTTATCAGCAGAGATTATCTTCAGTGCTTCTCAGCAGCAAAGGTGTAGAACAAGGGTCTTCAAACTTGGCAAGTTTAATACTTGTGGACTTCAACTCCCAGAATATCTGAGCTAGCATATCTGGAGGAGGAATTCTGCGAGTTGAAGTCTACAAGTTGTAAAGGTGTCAAGTTTGAAGAACCCTGATCTAGAATGTATCAAAGAACTTCATTATATTATGATAATGAAAGAGCATGATGGGAATATTATTTTTTTGGTTTATTTTTATTGAGTTAGAAAATATTATAAGATACAAAATACAAAAGTAAATAGGAAAACAGTGGGGAGGAAGAGAGGGGGAGAGAAGTGAGGAAGGATAAGAAAAATAAACAAAAAGAAGAATTGATTTCTGATTCTCACTGTTGCAGTAAAATAAGGCATCAAATCTCAACCTTTTGCTATGACTATGAACGAGCCATTTCTATAAGGATCTATCAATCTATTCAGTAAAACCCGAAAACAAAGTTTCATTCTTTTCCACTTCAAGCACGAAGTTTAGAAGCTGTCTTCATGTGGAAACAAAAGCACTTATGCTCCTTTCTTTAATCAAAGTGGTCAGTTTTGCCATTTCAACCAACTCCATCAAATTCTGCAACCATTCGTTCATGGTAGGAATTGAAGTGTCCTTCCATTTTTGTGTGTGCATACAATAGTCATTATATATATGTTGCTGCTGTCAACACATATAGTAAAAAAATTCAATTTTTTTCTCCAGGTTTTTTTTTCCATTAGACCCAAAAGGAAAAGTTCTGATTTCATTTTGATCTCCATTTTCAAAATTTTGAGTATTAAAATATACATCATACTCCAAAAGTTATTTTGCTTTAATAAATGTCCACTACAGATGATAAAAAGTCCTTTCTTTACTTTTACGCTTCCAACGTTGTTGGAAATGTTGGAAGGGAATATCTATAAAATTTGATGGACATGCCCCCCAAAAATGTAGTATACAAATACATGCACCTATCCCCATGATTTGTATAGAATAGAATAGAATAGAATAGAATAGAATAGAATAGAATAGAATAGAATAGAACACTTTATTGGCCAGGTGTGATTGGACACATGAGAAATTTGTCTTGATGTAAATACTCTCAGTATACATAAAAGAAAAGTTAAAAGGAAACAGTCAATATAAATAGTAAGTATACAAGCAACAAAGTTACAGTCATACAGTCACAAGTGGGAGGGGATGGGTGATAAGAAGTGATGACAAGATTAACAGTTGTACAGACTTTGTAGTAGTTGAACAGGGTTGAGGAAATTATTTGTTTAGCAGATTGATGGCTTTTGGGAAAAAACTGTCCGTCTAGTTGTTCTGGTGTGCAATGTTCTATAGCATCGTTTTTGAGGGAAGGAGTTGAAACAGTTTATGTCTGGGATGTGAGGGGTCTGTAAATATCTTCACAGCCCTTTTTTTGACACATGCTGTATATAGGTCCTCGGTTGAAGACAGGTTGGTAGTAACTGTTTTTTCTGCAGTTCAAATTACTCTCTGAACCAAACCAGACAATTATAGAGGTGCAGATAACAGACTCAATCATTCTTCTGTAGAACTGGATCAGCAGCTCCTTGGGCAGTTTGAGCTTCCTGAGTTGGTGCAGAAAGAACATTCTTTGTTGTGCTTTTTTGATGATGTTTTTAACGTTAGGCGCCCATTTTAGGTCATGTGATATAGTAGAATCTAGAAATTTGAACGTCTCTACTGTTGATACAGTTTTGTCTAGTATTGTACGAGGTGGTAGTATGGGAGGGTTTCTTCTAAAGTCTACAATCATTTCTACAGTTTTAAATGTGTTCAGTTCCAGATTGTTCAGGTTACACCACGAGGCAAGTTGTATAACCTCCTGTCTGTATGCAGATTCGTCATTGTCTCAAATGAAACCAATCACGGTTGTGTTATCAGCAAACTTCAGTATTTTAACAGATGGATCATTTGAGATGCAGTCATTGGTATATAGGGAGAAGAGAAGTGGAGAAAGCACACAGCCTTGGAGAGGTATTGGAATGTACAGGTATTGGAAGTGATTCTGCCTAGCTTCACCTGCTGCTTCCTTTCTGTTAGGAAGCTTACGATCTACTTACAAGTGTGTTCAGGTACCGCTAGTTGGTTTAATTTACTTAGAAGAGTGTCTGAAATCATGGTATTGAATACTGAACTGAAGTCTACAAAGAGGACCCTTGCGTAGGTATTTGGAGATTCAAGGTGAAGCGGGGGAAGGACAGGGATGAAATATATCTTTCATATAAAAATATCTAAAACATTATTCTGTTACTATGAGCAACCCATATTAAGAAATACCTGTAGCTTCCTGTAGCGAGTCATATTAAGAAACATCCTATATTCCAACTGTACTGAGGAACTAAAGCTCACCACATAGCTGTAAACAAGGGTGAAACATGGAAAATAACCAAATGGTGTAAGATAACTGGAAACTCTGAAATGAACTTTGAAATGAACTTTTTATTTCCTCTACTATAATCCATATGTAGCAACCTGTAATAGAAATATGTATAACCATCCTTATTTGGTGAATTTGGTGTTAAGAATAACGCCCAGCTTCTAGCTGATGTCATTTTGGGTATAAAAGCAATGTTTCAGGAAGAGATGGGGGTTCAGAATTTGTCATGTCAATGCTCTGAACGCTTTGTGCAAAATAAGCACCTGTACTCTCCAACCTTTCATGGTCTTGTGTCCTGATTTGGAAACGGGATTTGCTGCAACAAAGGTGTTGTAGGATGTAATGCAGAGCCATGTTGACAGCATCATCTTTGATCTATTTTCTTGGTATGCAAACTGCATGGGATCTAACAGTGGATCCATGATGGTTTTCAGGTTGGACAGCAGACGCCTTTCAAAGATTTTCATAACTGCAGATGTTAGAGCAACTGGTCTGTAGTCATTCAGTTCCTTGATGGAGGGATTCTTTGGCACTAGGATGATATAGAGCATTTGAAGCAGGAAGGAACATAGCACATCTCTAGTGATCTATTGAAGATTTGTGTCAAGATGGGGGCCAATTGGTCAGCACAGACTTTTAAGCAAGAAGGAGTTAACTTGTCTTAAATGTTAAAATTGAATGGAAGCCAGAGAGTTTTATTTTTGGACTGATGAAAAGGAAACTAGAAAAAGGTCATGTTTATATATCATATCTACAGGTAAACTATTATATGCTCAGAAATGGAACATAGTGAAGGATTAGCGATTTTGTAGGGTAGTGCAATTTACTTTATTTTGCAGTGGTTTTAAACCCCGTAATATAACCCCCCACTTTTCCTAATACTGAAAAGTTATGTGAAAATCAAGAACTGGGAGTAGGGAGTTGTGCAAGGGAACTTTTAGGTGGGAGCACTGAGAAACCCTTTTATCTCAACCAATATGTAAGTCGAGTCACAATTTCCCCTTTAAAAGAGTTAGGTGGTTTTCCTTTTAGGCTACACCCACCAACATTTTCCTAAGTTCTATTCTATCAACTGCTCTCAATTCATTACAGGGTGCAAAAATGATTCTGTGGCTAAACCTGGTGCCCCTACTAGCATTCCTCGGAGGTAATTGTTTCCTCTTGATTCTTTCCATTTTAATTCTTATATGCAGGAGAACTTATTGATACACCTTTCTTTTTAGGTGTCAAGTCTCAAGTCCAGTCGGTAGAGTTTGGAGGGGACGTGAGAAGGCCTGGAGAGTCTGTCCGTCTCTCTTACCAAGCCTCTGGGTTCACCTTCAGCAGCTATTACATGAGCTGTGCAAGACAGGCTCCAGGGAAAGGCCTGGAATGGGTGGCCAACATAACTACAAGCTCCTCTTACATTTACTACTCAGATAAAGTCAAGGGATGCTTCACCATCTCCAGGGATGATTCCTGCAGCCAGCTGTATTTGCAAATGAACAATCTGAAATCAGTGGACACAGCAGTCTATTACTGTGTGAGAGACACAGTGAGAGGAAGTGGATCTGATGCCAAGCAAGAACCTTCCCCTCGGAGCAGTTGTACACATTGAGTTCCTCAGAGAAAGTTACATTTGTGTATTTGGAGCAGCCAATAAATCTCTACAATGGCAAGTGGAAGCTCAAAACTTACCTTGGAATAAACATCATCCAGCAAGGATCAACCAAGCCTGGAACTCAGGGCAGCCTATAGAGTTGCCCCTCATGGAAGTCTGACAACCAATCAGAATACAAGCTTCAATTCAAATCCCAAGAGCGGGTATAAAACCCAGGCACTCTCAACACCTCAGCCCTTTTTCTTGATCTCTTCCTATTCACTCTGGAGCTCCAGGCCATGTGGTCCTGATATTAAACCTTCCAAACCGCCTCCATGTTTCCAGTGTCTTTTTCCCCACTTGGAACTGAAACCAGAAGGATATTTCTTACAACAGTGGAAATATGGATTGTGGGATTTGTTGTCTAGTTTTGAAATAAACAATCATCAGCCAAAACTCCCAAGAGAAAACAATGATGATTTTCTTTACTACTTTGCAAAGTGGGTGCAGCACACTCACACAGCTACAGTGTGTGGACACACCTTATATCATCAATAGGTTTTTTTTATATATTCCCTATTGCCATTGCAATTTTACCTCCCACCTTTCCTCATTGGTTTAGTACTAAGGCTGTCACAACCTATCCGAATGGCTTAAAGTGAATACATTATCTCCACCCCAATTATATATCCCATTATTCTAATTCTATTGCCTTCTGCCCTTATTTATAAATTACTTTTTTATGGCTATAGTTTCTAGGGGTTGTCTCTGAAGTAACTATCATATCAGCAAATTCTGGTTAAAACTATTCTTAGCATAGCAGGGGCCTCTGATCCTTACTCCATACAGTCCCCAAGGTTCAGCCTAACTCATGAGATTAGAAATATACTAGCTGAATACCAGTACTTTACTACAAAACTATGTGGTTGGTTTTGAGGGAGGAAAATAAGGGGGGGAAATTCTGCCTCTGCCTACCAGCATCCATCAGTATTCATTTGGCTAGCATCCTGTCAGAGTTGAGGGCTGTTTGGAACAGAATTTACTGTGTGAGCAAGAAGGTGACAGCAAGGGACTTCTGGTTTGAGTTCCTTCGCTGACAGACCGAAACCACGATCATGCACAATTTCAATCCGTGCTCGCTGCAGGAGTGCCCCAAGCTAGCTGGTTTCAGGGCTAAGCCACCCCGTAGAGGTGGTTAAGAGGGGGAAGACTGCCAGCAGGGTTGAAGAGAGCCGCATCTCTCCTCCTCAGCTAGCAATTACTCCCTTTCCTGAAGGCAGTTGCAGTGGTTGTCAGAAATGCCCACCTCAAAGAAGAACTCGACCAGAAAAGAATGTGCAAGAGGAAGATGAGAAGAGAAAGTTTTGGTTGACAGGCTTAAACTGCAAAAGCAACAATGTAAGGTACCCTGGAATTTAATCTATAAAAATTAACATTGTTTCCAAAGAATATTTTGAAGCAGCAAAGGAGAGAGGGAAGGGAAAGGATTTGGTTTTTTTTTCTTCCCTTCCCTATACTGATAGCTAAGAGACTTAAGCAAGAAATTGAAAAAAAAATCCACTTTGACATCAATAAGCATTTAAGCTGAAAATAAAATGTCAAAGGGATAATAAAGATTTCTGGATACTTAAAAGCTTTAAAAAGCAGGAAAGCAGAGAAAAAGAATAAAAGGGCAGAATCTGGAAAAATGGAGGAGACTGCCTGGAACTAAAAGGAATTTACAGTGAAACCTTAACAAGATTCCTAAAAGATACATTTTAACTGAAACTTGGCAACAAAATAATAGAACCCCAGGAAGAGAAAGTGGAAAAAAGAAGAAGAAACGGTTTTGGATTATTTGGATTACTTGGTGATTTTTGGATTTTTGGTTATTGCATTTAAATGTCTAAAATCAATCAGGTGGTTGTTTAAAAGTGTTAAAAATGGCATCACTCTTAGAAGAACTGAAAATGGAACTTAAAAAATAGAAAGAAGATGCGCAAGAAGGGAGAGGTTCTTTTGGCTTCATCTTTCAATTCTTAGAAATGGAGATCTGGAATTATGAGAAACAACAAGAAACACTTGCAGAACTAGAAGACTGGGCAAAGAAGAAGCCATCTTTAATGATCAAGTAATTTTATGTGGGGGATAAAAAGGAAAGGGAAAGAGAATGAAAAGTTTAAGATTTGAAAAAACAATAAAAAAAGAAGAATAGTTTGAAAAATCAGTATAATATTGAAAAGCAAAAGAAGAGGGGATTACAGAAGAGAGAATTAGAAGTAGAGAGACAAGGGGCTAAAAAGTGGAGAAGAAGAGGAGGAGGAGGAAGAAGGAAAGAAAAAGAAGCTATAAAGGACAGAAACAAGATATAGAGAAACAGGGAAAAGGTATAAGAATTGAAAGTATAAGCCTGTTTAGAGATAATAGGTGAACATTTAATTGTAAAAGGGATTCTGCAAAAATACATAAGATAGTATTGTTATATTACAAATAGAAATAATTTTAGAAAATGTGATTAAAATGATGGATAAAATATTTATCATAGTGGAATGTTTGTTAATAAATAAATGAAATAAAGTGAATAAGGGAATTAAATTAGGAAAGGATGGGAACATTTTAGTTATTATTAATGATTTATAAAATATAAGTGAAGAGAAATATAGAGAAAAAAAAAGAATTAATTCTGGAAAGTTTATAAGTGTACCCAAGGAAGTATGATATTTAATTGAAAAGAAATGTTAAAGATGTTAAGCTTTTAATGAGTATTAATGATAGAATTGAATTGGAATGGAATGAGTGCTTTATTTACATAAATATATCTTTTTTAAGGAATATAGTGTGTATTTTAAGAATGTACCAAGCAGAATTCGAATGGAAGTTATGTATTATATTGAATGTTATAATCTTAAAGGCATACATTGAAGATTAAATAAGAGTTGAATGGATAAAATTAAAGATATCATAGTCCAATTAGCAACTACAGGGGAAAATTTGTTAAATGAGAAAAGATAATATAAAATTGAAACAGGACAGACAAAAGTATAAATATAACGATTTGAACTGAGATGAGATAATCAAAATAAAGTTGAGAAAATTAAGAGGGGAAAAAAAATATGGTTAAAATGCAAAACAGTAATAAGATATGGAATAGGACACAAAAATGAGCATGAAATTGAGTTTATTTTATTTTATTTATTTATTTATTTATTTATTTATTTGTCAATTGTTTACGAGATAAGTAAAAGTGTATACATAATTATGAATACATGAAATGGGTACATATAAGAAAAATAAAAGAAAAATAAAAGAAACAATAGGACAGGGACGGTAGGCACGTTGGTGCGCTTATGCACGCCCCCTACAGACCTCTTAGGAAAGGGGTGAGGTCAATAGTAGACAGTCTAAGGTTAAAGTTTTTGGGGTTTGGGGAAGAAACTACAGAGTCGGGAAGAGTATTCCAGACATTGACCACTCTGTTGCTAAAGTCGTATTTCCTGCAGTCAAGCTTGGTGCAGTTAACCTTGAGTTTGTATCTGTTGTGTGCTCTTGTGTTGTTATGGTTGAAGCTGAAGTATTCATTGACAGGTAGGACATTGCAATGTATGATTTTATATACCATGCTTAAATCAGACCGAAGACGGCGTAATTCAAGGTTTTCTAGTTCTAGAATTTCAAGTCTGGTGGCATAAGGTATTCTACAATGAGTAGAGGAGTGGAGAACTCTTCTTGTGAAATATTTCTGGACTTTCTCAATTGTGCTAATATCAGATACGTAATGTGGGTTCCAGACTGATGAGCTGTATTCGAGTATTGGTCTAGCAAATGTTTTGTATGCTCTAGTTAGTAGTGTGATATTACCAGAGAAAAAGCTACGTAAGATTAGGTTAACAACTCTTAATGCCTTTTTGGCTATGTAGTTGCAGTGGGCACTAGCACTTAGATCATTAGAGGTGAGTATTCCAAGGTCCTTTACAGAGCTTGGATCATCAACAAGATCTTGACTATTCAGCTTGTATTTTATTTTCGGATTTTTTTTGCCAATATGTAAGACAGAGCATTTATTTGTTGAGATTTGAAGTTGCCATTTGTTTGACCATTCTGATACACAGTCAAGATCTTCTTGAAGGGTAGCAGTATTGTCTGTGGTATTGAACAGCTTTACATCATCAGCGAAAAGAACACAGTTGCTCTTAATATGATCACAGAGGTCATTTATGTAGAGTATGAAGAGAGTTGGTCCTAGAACATTGCCTTGGGGGACACCACTATTGACAGGTACAGAATTTGATAGGACACTCCCAATTTTGACCATTTGTTGTCTGTTTGACAGGAATGCTTCTATCCAGTTATGCAGTTGTCCAGAGATACCATAGGATTTTATTTTTAGTAGTAGTTTGTCATGTACCACTGAATCAAAGGCTTTACAGAAGTCTATGTAGATTGCATCTATTGTTTTGCCCTGATCAAGTTGTGTAGTCCATATGTTTTTGCAGTGTAAGAGTTGCAGATTACAGGATAGTTTTTTTTCTGAAACCAAATTGTTTATTGGAGAGTAGGTTGTTTGTCTCTAAGTGGAGGATGATGGATTGGTTAATAATTGATTCCATGACTTTACAGGTGACGCAGCATAAGGAGATTGGTCTGTAATTTTCAACTAGGCAAGGGTCTCCCTTTTTGAAGATGGGGATGACTGTGGCTTGTGACCATAGGTTAGGCAAGGAACTGGTCCTGAAAGATTTTTCAAAGATTATGCTTAGAGGTTTGGCTATGGCAGTGGATAACTTTTTAAAGAAATAGGCACATATTCCATCCGGTCCAATAGATAGGGATGGTTTTAGATTGCGTAGTGCTTTTTCAACATTGTCTTCTGTAAAATCGATATGTATTAGATCACTGTAGTTATCTGTGGTTCGGCTAGGAAATGCTGGGCATGATCCATTGCTGTTTACAAATACTGAGCCAAAAAATGTGTTAAAGATGTTGGCTTTAATGGTGTCGTCGTTGCAGTCTTTACCATTAGGTCCTATCAGGGGTGGGATGGACCTTGAATCTTTTAGTTTGTTGTTTACAAAATTGTAAAAAGCATTGGTGGAATTGGTGCTTAGAAGGTTTTCCTCTTGTTTAATGTGATAATTGGTGCATTTGGTCTTTATTTGGTGGCATAAATTTTTGTATCGGCTTTTGAAATTGGCAACGTGACCAGATTTGTTTTTCCGCCAGAGTGATCTCTTTTTGGATTGAAGTTTCCTTATTATTATGGGCAATCTGTTTTTTGTTTTGTTTTGGGAGTAGTTGTTGGTACATATAGTTTGATGACTCTTTTGACTTCAAGTAAAAATATGTTGTAATGGTCTTCAACAGTATTGCATCCAGTGAATAGAGATTGCCAATCAAGGGATGAGAGATCGTTGTTTATAAGATCATAGTTGCCTTTTTTGAAGTTATAATTGGGGATCACATCATTGTGGTGGTTTTTGTGTGGGACGTATGTTGAGACAAAAGTCAATCATATTGTGGTCACTGCTGGAAAAGGGTTCTTTAGTTTGTATTCCATAAATTAAATTCAAACTATTGCAGAAGATGAGATCGAGGCAGTTGTTTAGTCTAGTGTTGTTGGATACTAGCTGTTCCAGTCCCAGATTTGTAACAGCATTGTAAAAGGTTGCATGTATGGTTTCAGTTGTACATTCATTTAGGGTCCAGTCAATATGAGGCAGATTGAAATCACCAAGAAAGATAAAGGGTATGGGCAGGATGCTGCCCATATTATTAGTGTATTTAGCTTGTTTACATGTTCGATGTCATAATCAGGTGCTCTGTAACATAGTAAGAATCGAATTGTGATATTTAAGGATAGTTCACAGATAATGGTCTCAGGAAGAGCAAGCTCCTGGGTAACTTGGATATTTTTAGATGTAAGGACTTTTTGTAGAAGATAGCAACACCACCTCCTCTACGAATTTCACGATCTGATCGGTAAACATGATAGTCTCTTACTGTGGTAATGGAGTCGGGAGAGATGCTTTGAGCCATGTTTCACAGACAAATATAATGTCGAATTTAGCCATATTTAGTAGGAGGAAAAATTCAGGTATTTTATTTACAAGGCTTCTTTCATTGAGTAGCTTGCATTTAAGGCCAGCAGTAGTTGGAGTTGAGGTAGTTAGGGCGTGCGTGCCTAGTCTTGGGTGATGGTGGATTGGTTGAGGTAGGGTTGTGGTTGAAGGTTAAAGCTGAGTTGTGGGATGTGTGACTTACTTTTGATACAGTCAGCATGGTAGTCAATGTACAGGTCCTTCTCTCCATTGTCGAGACGTTTTTTGAGTTCAGTGCGGAGTACACGGGAGCGGGCACATTGCTGTATGGTTAGGTCAGGGCGACAACGGAGGTTCTTATGGTTGGTGTTGGTTTTGGCGAGTGAATTTATAGTGTAAATGAATTTGCGTTTGCTTGATTCATTTTTGCAAATGACCCTGCAGAAGCGTGGGGTCACAGAGCCGTCACTGTTTTTGAGCTCTCGGCCAATGCGGGAAATGTCAAGTATTTCATCAGGGGAGATGGTTGATGCTTGATAATCACTGATGATGTTTCGGACAGTTGTGATGTCATCATTATCATTGATACCCTCTAGACCAAATAAGATGGCATTTGGACGTTTCCGTTGGTGTCTGTATGAAGAAGAGATAACCAGGGACCATGCTATTTTCAAAAAAAGATGTTTTATTTGTATTGTGTTTTTTTTTTCTGAAAACCCAAATAAAATTTTCAAAAAAGAGAGAAGGTGACAGCAAGGAGCATGGGAATGGCTTAGCTCAACTGTTTTATACTAAAGCTACTTGGTGCTGTGAAACTGAAACTGAAACTCCTCTCCTCTGCTTGTGTTTTGCATTTGGAAGAGATTTCTTTTCAGATGGGGAGGGGGAGTAGAACTCCTTAGCAGCAGAGCGTGTTAATAATAATATAGGAAATATTAATGCTCTGATAGTCATTTCAAAAAATCCTTTCATAGTGAGCACCTAGAAACCAAGCGGAACATACATGCCAAATTTCAAGATGGAAGGCTTTACTGTTCTGGAGATTTTGTGATGATGCATGAGTAATATTGCACTTTTATATATATAGTTATAGTGTATTTTCTTTACAAGATAGCATGTCTTCTGCATTTTTTGTAAAAACAATAAGTTCTGTTTCCCACAGGATTGATTGAAAGAAATCTTAAAAAGTGACAGCCCTGAGGGTCTCTTTTAACCAAGCAATATGTAAATCAGGACACAATTTTTCCTTTAAAGGAACCACAAGATTTCCCTTTTCAGGTGACACGAGATTCGATCCCTTTCCTGGAACCTTTTCCATCTCTTTATTTATTATAGGTCTAAATTATAATAATAAAAAAATCTTTTTCTATCAATTTCCCTCCATTCATTAGAGGAAGTAAAAATGATCCTGTAGCAAAACTTGTTCTTACTTGCTCTCCTTAGAGGTAGTGCATATTCAGCTTCTTTCATTTTAATTCTTATCTATAAGGAGAGAGTTCACTGAAACTTCTTTCATTTTAGGGGTCCAGTTGGTGGAGTCCAGAGAAGATGTGAAAAGACCTGGAGGTTCCCTCAGTCTCTTATGCCAAACCTCTGGTTTCATCTTCAATGTGTTCTGGATGAATTGGTTGAGATTAGTATCCAGGAAAAGGCCTGGAATGGATAGCCCACATAACTACAGGTTTGCTTCCTTCTGTTTACTACCCAGATAAATTCAAGGGATGCTTCACCATGTCTAGGGATGATTCTCACACTCAGGTGTATCTGCAAATGAGCAATTTGAAACCAGAAGAAAAAGCTATCTATTACTGTGCATGAGGCACAGTGAGAGGAAATGACTCTGAAGCCTGTGAAGAACTGTCTCTGCTTCTGAGCAGCTTTCTGAAATGATTCAGTCATAGAAGTTTGGATTTCTGTTCTATCTGAATTGTATTGCTTCCTTCTTTTATTATTTTGAAATTCCATCCCTTTTGATTCTATCCTTCTTTTAATTCTCCTTTTTTCATTTCTCCATTGATTTACACTCAGTCCCTTTTATTTCTCTCAATATTCCCTCGGTTTCATTCTTTTCTATGTGATTCAATATTTCTATTCCTTCCTTCATTATCTATCTCATCCATCTATCTATCTATCTATCTATCTATCTATCTATCTATCTATCTATCTATCTATCTATCTATCAATTAAATTTGCATGGCATCCATCTCATTATCAAGCTGGGAACATAAATAAGAATCCCATATCCCAGATAATAAAATTGGACACAGAGAAACATTTTAAATGAAATAACCAATCATTTTTTTAGGAGAATTCACTGAAAGGATTGAAAGGAAACTGAACATCTAAAGAGGCTTCATACTGCACTGTGAAGACATGTCTGAGTTGACAACAGATGTCCTCTGCTAAAAATAGAACAAACTGAAATTATTCTGGGACTACAAAGTGCTATATTTATATTTCTCAATCCATAGAGAGAGTATCCATGGTAGCATTGGGATTAATGCTGTTAGTATTGTTAGCAGTAGTCCTATGATTTAAATTTGAATGCCTACCCACAGAATGGGCTTCAGCCTGTTCACACTAGTTTGGAGAAATTGGATGTTAATTTTACACCCGGTTCAGTGAACTGGTAATTCCAACTGTGGTATTCACAGAACTGTCGGCAGTCCCCACTCAGGTCCGCAGTTCTGGCGGGAGTGCCGATCACTCCCATTGGCTGATGCTGTTTGACAGCCAGCTATAAAAGGCGCTGTCAAACGGCATCAGCTGTTGCTGCCAGCTGATCTGCCTTGTTAGCCTCGGCAGCCACAGCAATCCTTTATTCATTGAATAAAGCTTCTAACTGATCGCTCTGTGTTTGCCTTGTATCTCCGCCAGTCCACAACACTGGCGATGAGGGTGGGATGCAATAAGAGGCAACCAGACGTCCAACAAGCTGAGCTAAGTCACTAAAAAAAGAGCGGAGCCACCGAGAGCTGATGGCCGCTGACGCTGTCTGCGAAGCACGAAGTTTAAAAGCCTCCACAGCTGAGGAGACAGACGCCACCTGACAGGCGCAGGTGCAATCGCTCTTTTAAGAGCACGAGTTTCAAAATCTTCCCCAGCTGAGAAGATAGACACTGCCACCTCACGATGACTTCCAGCCTGGCATTCCCACCCTTCAAGCCGACTGCTGAGATGTGGGAATCATACAAAAATCACTTCATCTGCTTTCTAGATGCAATAGACCTCACGGATGCCACAGACCACCGAAAGAAATCATACTTCCTTATTTTTTGTGGGGCCATGCTTTTTGACACTGCTACAGCACTGGTCGCTCCTCGTTCTATTAGAACTATCCCCTGGGAGGAGCTTCAAGATATTCTCTCCAACCACTACTCCCCTAAGCCTTCCCAAATCGCTAGGAGACATGCCTTTAGGATAAAGAAGCAGTCTGAGGGGGAGTCAGTTAGTGAGTATATGGCAGCTTTACAATCAGCTGCCCTACAATGTGGGTTCAGAGATTTCCTAGAAGACATGCTCCTAGATCAGATTGTCTGTGGGATCAAGGACCTGAGGCTTCAAAGATGTTTGCTAGCTAAAAAAAACCTGACCTTAGCTATAGCTATAGAAGAAGCCCAAGCTGCTGAGCTATCTGCTCTGTCAGCAGCTGAAATACAAGGGACCCCTATCAGGCAAGGCAGCTCAACTATTCACTCTGAGGAAGTTTCCCTAGATGAAAATCCTGAAGACACAATGGAGGTAAACCGCCTTAGAAGGACCTAGGCAAAATACCAACCTTGCCCCCAGGCAGCAACCTATCTGCCTGAACTGTGGAGGTACCCATCTTAGGGCATCCTGCAGGTTCAGGAATGCAATCTGCCTGAACTGTCAAAAGAAAGGCCACCTAGTTAGAGTCTGCCAAGCTGGGAGAACTTTTCCACAGAGACCTCAACCTACTGCTAATTTTCAAAGGCAAGTTGAGGATTGCTATACCTGCTACCACTCAGATTACACTTCAAAAGGCTCTAACAAAATAAGAATCTTTGTTTTTTTTAGAAGGTAAGCTTTGCAGGATGGAGGTGGACACAGGATCTGCACTCTCAATCGTCTCCTGGGAAACCTTGAAGAAGATGCATCCCAGAATGTCCAAGAAGAAGCTCCTGAACTGCCACCTGACTCTGCGTGATTATCAAGGCAAGAATATCCCTGTCCTTGGGAAAGGCAAGTTTTTAGTCAAATTCCAAAACTTCAAAGGCCACTTGCCTTTGGTGGTAGTAGATGGTGCCCTCCCTAGTTTACTGGGACTAGATTGGTTCCCTGCTCTTGGCCTCAGCATAACTGGTATCCATGCTGTTTCAACCTCTAAAGTAGACACCCTATTCAGAGACTACTCTGATATATTTAGCAAAGATTTAGAGTGTTACTCTGGCACCCCTATTTCATGCAATGTAGACCCACAGGCAACTCCCATTTGCCTTAAACCACGCAGAGTACCTTTTGCTATTCACCCCAAGTTAGACATAGAGCTAGATAAACTGCTAAAGCAAGGGGTGTTAGAACTGGTTGATTTTGCAAGATGGGAGACCCCCATAGTCACCCCACTTAAAAAGATGGCAGCGTGAGAAACTGCGCTGATTACAAAACTTCCCTCAATCATTTCCTGCGAGTCAGCACATATCCTGTCCCTGTCATCCAACATCTTTTACACACCTTTGAGCCTGGGACTATCTTTGCAAAATTAGATATGTCCCAGGCCTACCAACAGTTTCCTGTTGACAACCAGACTGCAGAATTACAAACCATAGTCACCCAAAGGGGTGCATTTAAGTGCAAACATCTCCAATTTGGTGTTAGTGTAGCCCCTGGGATTTTTCAATCCCTAATGGAGAGGCTTCTCAAAGGACTCCCAGGTGTAGTCCCCTATTTTGATGACATTTTGGTTTCAGCTATGGATAAGACACAACTAATACAGAGGGTCAGAACAGTCCTTGAGTGGTTTAGGCAGCATGGCCTCAAACTAAAGAGGGAAAGGTGCACCATCGCCACTAAGCAAGTGGACTTTCTAGGCTACAGAATTGATGCCTCCGGTATTCACCCAATTGAGTCCAAAGTCAGGGCTATCCACGAGGCACCCACACCTTCCAACAAGACTGAACTCCAAGCCTTCTTAGGGCTTCTAAATTTTTATGCTGCATTCTTCCCACATAAAGCATTTATAGCAGAACCTCTGCACAGACTTTTAGATAAACAATCCCCTGGCATTGGTGACCTAGGGAAGCCCCATCGCTTCAAATCCGTCAAGTCCTTGCTCACATCTAATGCAATTTTAATTCAATTCAATCAGCAGCTATCCCTAGTCCTGGCAGCAGATGCTCCCCACTTTGGTGGAGGGGCAGTTCTGAGCCACAGACTCCCTAATGGCTCTGAGGCACCAATTGCCTTCTTCTCAAGAACTTTCTCTGCTGCAGAAAGAAACTACAGCAAAATTGATAAAGAGGCTTTGGCTGCAGTTGCTGCTGTTAAAAAGTTTCACAAATTCCTTTATTGTCACTACTTTGAACTTATAACAGACCATAAACCACTTTTAGGCCTTTTGTCAGGGGACAAGCAAACCCCACAGGTCCTATCACCAAGGATGACCAGGTGGACTCTGTTCCTGGTGCCTATTCATACAAACTAGTGCATCGCCTGGGGAAGAACATGTGTCATGCAGATGCCCTTAGTCGCTGCCCCCTACCAGTGTCAGTGGAAGACCCTGCACCCATACATGCCATTTTTGAGGTCAACGAACTCAACTTGCCTATTACAGCTGAAGGCATTGCCACTCACTCCAAAAGGGACAAGGTAATTGCCCAAGTCCTGGACTGGGTGGGAAGGGGGTGGCCTGCAATTCAATACGCTCCTGAATTTTTACCATTCAAGATTCGCAGGCAAGAGTTGTCATCCCTACAGGGTTGTTTGTTGTGTGGGACAAGGGTGGTCATTCCTGCCACACTACAAGAGCCAGTCTTAAAGGTCCTACATGAAGGCCACCCGGGCATCATGAGGATGAAGGCTCTGGCCCGCAGCTATGTGTGGTGGTCAGGCATGGATGCCCAGATCTCCAGCTGGGTAAGCTCATGCCAGCCATGCCAAGCTACCAGACCAGCCCCACCTGCAGCCACTCCTACCAGGTGGGAGGATGCTGGAGCCCCTTGGTCTTGGCTACACATCAACCTGGCAGGCCCAGTGCATGGGCAGACTTTCCTAGTCCTAGTGGACTCTTTCTCTAAATGGATTGACCTGGCTGTACTTCCTTCCACACTAGCCATCACAAGAGCCCTGACCAGAGTATTTGTCACCCATGGCCTCCCTGACACACTGGTATCTGACAACGACCCCCAGTTCACCTCTTGTGAGTTTGAGGTTTTCGCAGCCCATCTGGGCATCAGGCACATCCTCACAGCCCCTTTTCACCCTGCAAGCAACAGGATGGCTGAGAGGGCAGTAAGGTCAGAAAAAGAAGCATTGGCGAGGTTTGGCCATATAGACTGGCACTCCAAACTGTCCAGATATCTTCTGACTCAGCATACAACCCCCTGTACCACGACTAACAAATAACCTGCAGAATTGCTAATGGGCCGGTGCCTTAGGACCACCTTGGATAGATTGCACCCCCATTACATGCCTGGCACCCCCTTGGGGTCTGACAGCCTTACCAGGGAAATCACCCTGCATGACCTGGTCTACGCCAGGAATTATGCAGGGGACCCATTATGGGTACCAGGGCAGGTTATATCAGTTATAGGGCCAAGATCCTACAGGGTCTTCCTGGATGACGGTTGTATGTGGCACAGACACATAGACCAGCTGAGGAGGCATTGGAGAAGGACTACTGATGACTCCCACATCCAGCCAAGTGACCCAGTCTACCCAGCAAACGACAACGGTCCCCAGCCAGGCGAACCAGTCTACCCGCCAAATGCCAAGAGACCAGTCTACCCATCAACCGCCAAGGGACCAGTCTACCCAGCAAACACCGAGGGTCTGGTCTACCCAGCAAACGCCGAGGGTCCAGTCTACCTAACCGATGCCGAAGGTTCCCAATCAGATGACCCGGTCTACCAAGGGGACACTATGGACTCCTGACCAAATGACCCGGTCTACCCATTCAGCTGGAAGACGCGCCCAAAGCAAGCCAAGCAGAGAAACCTACCTGGACCACAGCCGGGCACTCAGACTAAGGCTCCTGATGATCGGACTCGCACTTCTGAAGCTTCCAGGGCGATCCAAGGGGCGAAGGACTCTGCTCAAGCCAGAGATTCTCCGGGACTAAGGTGGTCCAGCTGCCAGCGCAGGCGGTCGGCCTATTTACAGGACTACGCATGCTCCTGGCCAGGGGAAAGGAGTGTGGTATTCACAGAACTGTCAGCAGTCCTCACTCAGGTCCGCAGTTCTGGCACGAGCACCAATCGCTCCCATTGGCTGATGCCGTTTGACAGCCGGCTATAAAAGTAGCTGTCAAACAGCATCAGCTGTTGCCGCTACCTGATCTGCCTTATTAGCCTCGGCAGCTACGGCAACCCTTTATTCATTGAATAAAACTTCTAATTTGATTTTTTTTTCTTTTTTTTCTTTTTTTAAATTTTTTTATTTTAACAACAAAATAACAAACATAGACATACCACATAAAACATAAAAATATCATCCTTCTTCATAAATTTACAAACAGTGCATCGATTGGTTTACCACTTTTTTTTGTGCATCCATTTCCTAGTCACTAATATAATTATATTACATAATAGCTCATATTATCAATCAATAATTGTATAACCTAATATCATCACTAAAAAAAACATTTATCTATAATTTTGTTAATTCATATTTTAATGAGATAACTATAGTTTACTTAGTTTATTTTGCAATAAATCATAAGATCATACCAAATCTATCTTGATAATATTTTATAAAGATAATATCAAAAAAAGGAAAAAAATTTTTTATGGTAAATCTGAATATTCTATTATTATGTTTTATTATCTAACCATTGATAAAAAAGATCCCAAACTTCATAGAATTGTTTATCTTCTTGTTCTCTAATTTCAAATGTCAATTTACTCATTTCAGCACAATCCAATATTTTCTTAATAATTTCTTCCTCTGATGGAGTTTTCTCACTCTTCCAGTTCTTAGCAAATACTATCCTAGCCGCTGTTAATATATTTACAATCAAATACTTCAAATTTTTATTATATATATCAGGTAAGATTCCCAATAAAAAAATCTCTGGTTTCAAGTCTATATGTGTCTTTGTCATTTTTCCCAACCATATGTGAATCTTAGTCCAATATTTTCTAGCGTCCTCACAAGTCCACCACATATGGTAGTATGAGCCAGGTATCTGATGACATTTCCAGCACTTTTCAGATTTGTTCTTAAACATTCTTGCAATTCTTGTAGGGGGAAAATGCCACCTGTAAAACATCTTAAACAAGTCTTCTTTATAAGCTGTTGACATTGTCATTTTATAATTTTGAGACCACAATTTTTCCCATTTCTCCAAATCAATCCCATATCCAAAATTCTTCCCCCAAACAATCATCGTTTCTTTAACTTGTTCCTCCTCTAATAAAATTTCCAACAAATAACTGTATAATTTTTTAATCACTTTTTCATCAGTACCTGTCAAGATCCTGTCTAAATCAGTCAATTTATCATAAAATCCCTCCTCTTTAGAATCTATAAGATACCTTGAATGTATTTGCGCATATGAAAACCAATTCACCTTGTTCTTATAGTTTTTGCATTGTTTTAAGTTCACTCTTTTCATCCAATATTTCCCCATATCTAACTGTTTGTTCCTTCTCATATATTATAGGATAAGAAAAGGCTTCAATGGTTGATAACCAGACTGGGATTTTCAAATAACATTTTCTCTTAATTTTCTCCCAATTCAACCATAAAGACTCCCTTATATAGTGCCTTCTAAAATAGCCCTGCGATTTAGTTCCCTTATACCACAGAAAAGCATGCCATCCCAGTAATAAATCATGTCCTTCTAATGCCAACAATCTGGTCTTTCTTAATGTTATCCATTCTTTAATCCATATTAAATTTGCAGCTTGGTAGTACAACTCCCAATTCGGAAGGCCAAATCCTCCTCTAATTCTAGCATCTTGTAGAAGTTTTAATTTTATTCTGGATTGTCATATAAACTTCAACACAATTTTATTTAATTCTTCAAAGTAATCTTTACCAAGCCTGATTGATATGGTTTGGAACAAATATAAAATTCTGGGTAAAATATTCATCTTGATTGTTGAAATTCTACCTATCAATGATAATTGTAGATTTTCCCATTTCTTCAAATCAGATGCTATCTGTTGTTTAAGTTTAGTATAGTTATTCTCTTTCAATGTAGTACATCTTGACGTCAAATGTATCCCCAAATATTTAACCTTATTCGTAACTTGAATTTTCAATAAATCTACCAGTTCATCTCTTTGTTTTAATAACATATTCTTTGTCAAGATCTTTGTTTTATCTTTGTTTATTTTCAAGCCCACCATCTCACCATACATCTCTATCTTTTCCAGTAGCTTTAAAGCTGTTCCTAGAGGATCTTCCAAAATAAAAACCAAATCATCCGCAAAGGCTTGCAATTTAAATTCCTCCTTCTTAATTTTCATTCCTTTTATATTTGGATCCTCTCTAATGTTTCTATTCAGCACTTCCAAAGTCAATACAAATAACAAAGGTGATAATGGGCAACCTTGTCTTGTGCCTTTTCTTATATTAATAGAATCTGTAAAATCTCCCTCTATCATTACTCTTGCCGTTTGTTTATCATATATGGCTTCTATTGTTTGAATAAATTTTCTAGCAAAGCCCATCTGTTCCAATAACAAAAACATGAATCTCCAGTTCACATTATCAAATGCCTTTTGGGCATCTAAAAATATTAAAGCCATTTGTTTTTCAGGATGCGCCTCGTAATATTCCAAGGTGTCCAAAATTACCCTCATATTATCCCTAATTTGTCTCTTTGGCAGGAATCCATTCTGGTCAGGATGAATAAAGTTATTTAGGTATCTTTTGAGCCTTTCTGCTGAGATGGAAGCAAAAAATTTATAATCTGCATTCAGTAAAGAAATAGGTCTATAGTTCTTAATTTGTGATGGATCGGCCCCTTCTTTTGGAATAAGTATGATATGAGCTTCTGACCATGTTTTGGGTATTCTCTTATTTAACATGGCTTCATTCATAACTTCTAACAGTGGAGTGCTCAACGATTCTTGTAATGTTTTATAAAATTCTGCTGGGAGCCCATCTGGGCCTGGTGCTTTTCCATTATTCTGCCTATTAAATGCTTCCGTTAGTTCCATCATTGTTATAGTACTTTCTAACATTTTTTCAGTCTCTTCAGATATCTTAGGTAAGTTAGCATTTTGTACATAAAGCTTAATTCTTTCCTCATCAAAATCCTCCTGCTTATATAATTGTCCATAAAAGGAGATTTGTCATAAAAGGATAATTGTCTTTTTCTCCTTATTACCATAACACATTTGGCCTTGATCATCTATTAACTGTAATATTTTCCTAGATTCTTTCTCCTTTCTCAATTTGTATGCTAGCCATCTACCTGGTTTGTTTGCATCTTCAAAATAGTTCTGTTTAGCACTTCTAATTTTTTGTGCCAATTCTTCTTTCTCTGTCTGACCCATCTTATGTTTAATTATATCCATTTTGAATTTAATATCTTTTTTCTGTGACATATTCTGCAATTCTTTTTCAAGTTTTTTATAATCATCTTCTAAAGCTTTAATAGTTTGCCTCTTCCTAATATTCTTTTTCTTTGTATAATCCATTATTAATCCTCTCGCATATGCCTTCATTGTATCCCAAACATTCTGCATTGAAGTATCTTCTTTTTTATTTTCACTGAAGAAGAAAGCCAATTCTTTGCCCATCCATTGTGTAAAGTCTTTTTCCTTTAAAATAGCATTGTTTAATGTCCATCTAGATCTTCTTCTTTGTCCTTTCCATTTGATTGTCATTGGATTATGGTCTGCCAATATACCCGTTTCTATATTTATTTCTTGAATGTTAGATATTAATTCTGATGAAGTCCAAATCATATCTATTCTCGACCATGATAAATGTCTATTTGAATAAAAAGTATATTGCTGGGTTTTACCATTTCTTTCTCTCCATATATCTTTTAAATTTAATTCATCTACCATTTAAAAAAGGATTTAGGGAGAGTCTTTCTATTTTGTTTTAATGCTGTCACTGTATAGTCCAATTTATTATCTACAATTCAATTAAAATCTCCCATCATAATTATATTGACATGGTCCAGTCCAATTGATTTCATATGTAACTTTTTATAAAATTCTTCTTGTTTATCAACAAGCAGTGTTTTTATATTGTTATCCACTATTTCAACCATTAATACTCTTCCATCTTCATCAGTATAAATCAATTTTGCTGCAATAGTTTCTTTAATGTACAGGACCACTCCTCTTTTCTTACAGTTAGTCAAGGAGGTAAAAATTTTCCCCAGTTTTGGTCGCACCAATAATTGTTGATGTTGTTTTTTAATATGTACTTCTTGTAGGCAAATTATACCAAATTTTAACTTCTCTAATTTATGAAAGATTTTTCTTTTAATAGCTGAATTCAATCCATTTATATTCATAGAAATCAATTTTTTTTCCTCCATGGTTATGTTTTGTATTTAGGTCTAACAGTTCTTGTAGATCTTACTTCACGTTGTTCTTTGGTCTCCATTTGTCCACCTACCGCACCTTCTTCTTTCCCCGTTCCCATCTGGCCTTCTTGAAGTTCAGTTGAGATGGTCTCTTTTCCTGTCTCTATTTCTCTTCTTCCAAAAAATTCATTGTAGAATGTTTCTGCTTTCTCAATTGAGTCGATTCTGTGTCTCTGTTCTTGCCATATAAACATTAATCCTTCTGGGATCAACCATCTATAATTCACGCCTTTTTCCAATAACTTTTTGGTCAAAAATCGATATTCTCTTCTCATCTCTCTCACTCTTCTGGGCACTTGTTTTAAAACCATAATCTCTTTACCTTTATATTTCAACCCCTTATCTCTTGCGACTCGTAATATTTGTGTTTTAATAGTCTTTTTAGTAAATCTGAAATGAATCTCCCTTGGTAGCTTATTCCTCATCGCATATCTTGTGAAGACACGGTATATCTCATCTACTCCGTCCATCATCTTTTCCTCTGTTATCTCCCAAGCTCCAGCCAGAATTTCTATCATTACAGCCGCCAAATCTTGTCCTTTTTCTTCCTCTATATTTTGAAATCTGAGATAAAATTCTGACCTATCCATCTCCCACTTCAACATCCCAGTTATATCTTGTTGCACCATTGTTAATTTGCTGACAATATTTCCAATTGTCTCATCTCTTTGTTTGTCTTTCTCCTCAATTTTTTGGAGTCTCTCCTCCTGTTTCGCCATCATTTGTTGAAAATTTTCATTTTTTTCATCAGTCTTCACAATTCTTTGTTCAATACTCTTTGTTCTTTGGTCAATACTCATTTTAAGTTCTTGTATTCCTTGTATAATTGTCGCTAGGTCCATTTGTACTTTATCTTGCTTCACCATTATTGATAGTCGTCTTCCAGTTGATAGAGAAGCAGGAGCAGAAGTTGAACTGCCAGAAGGTAAAGTTTTCTTACTCATTTGAATAACTCAAGATCTTTAAGCTCCTTTAATCCAATTAATAAGGTAGCCAATTATAATCCAATTGGGAAGAAGAAAAACATTTAAAAAGCCAATTAAAAATAAAAAGTCCAGAATTAAAAAGAGAAGGAGAAAAAGAAGATTAAAAAGAAAAAGGAGGAGATTCTTCAGGTTCTTCTAAACCTTAATCCTATTGTGGAATAGTCAATTATAATTCAAAAATAAAAATTAAGAATATTAAAAAAAGAAAAGAAAAAGAGAGTAAGACCCAATAATATTAAAAAGCAATGATAAAAAAAAGAAAGAAAAAAAAAGAATTCTTCAGGTTCTTCACACCTTAATCCAATTATAAGGTCTCAAAAAATAAAAATAAAAATAACCATAAAAATAAATAAGAAATTAAAATAGAAAAGGCAAAAATCCCAATAAGAAAAAAGAAAAAAAGAAAAATATTCTGAGGCTTTCCCTTTAAGAAGAAAAATAAAATTAAAAATAAAGTCAAACAAGAGAAAGAAAAAAAATAGATATACAAATATTACAAAATACTGTGGGATTGAAGAGGAGGGATGGAACAGCTAAAAGAAGGTAAAAAAAAGAGCACACTGCATCTTATTTAGTTATCCAAGGCTCTTATTATGGCTTCTCCACAAATTCCAAAGCCAAGCTTCAAGTACTCAATTAATAATAGAAGTTCCAAAGAACACCTATTAAAACATTCTCCAATGTTCTTCCCTCTATCTAATCAAGTTCCAGTGTCCTTGAGAAAGGATTTCTTCACAGCCCTCTCTACTTCCAATAAAGTATTTTCAAGCCTCTAGTTGGCAGTGTTACAAAGTTTCTTTAATCCACTCCCCCTTCTTTCTCAAAAAGCCTAATTAAAAAAGAAATATATATATATATATATATATATATGGATCTTTAGTTGTTGAGTTTTCTCCAGCGTAAGATTAGGTATCTAGGCAGCGTTTCGATGAAGTCTCATTCATCATCTTCAGGCTTCTGTCTTCGGCTCTTGCTTCTCAGAGGGACTTGCTTCACTCTGAGAAGCAAGAGCCAAGACAGAAGCCTGAAGATGATGAATGAGACTTCATCAAACGCTGCCTAGATACTTCGAATCTTACGTGAGAAACCCGAACAACCAAAGATCCACATATATATATATATATATATATATATATATATATATATATATATATATATATATATATATATATATATATATATATATATATATATATATATACACACACACACACACACACACACATACATATATATTTATTTATTTATTTTAAGGAAAGAAAAAAAATTACTAAAGGGAGCCTCTGTTCTAAAAAAAGAAAAACTATTAACAGTCAAAAGGTGGAAAAAAGAAAGAAAAATTAGGTGAATATAAGAGAAAAAACCAGTCTAGTTACAGTTACTAGATCACAATGGAAGTTCAATGAAAACAAAAGTAAAAAGCCAAGCCTCAGTTTGACATTCTCTTTAAAAAATCGCCGCTAAATGTTTAATCAGTTTTTGTCCAAAGTCTTACAGGATTCTTCTCATTTTAGAGTGTCCTTAAGTCCCCCCCAAAAAAGATTCTCACCAGCCGATGCACTTTCTCTTTCTGCCTCTTCCTTCCGGAGCTGTCACAGCTTCAGCAGCTTAAAGGCTGCCTCTCTGCCGATGGTAAAAGGGCTTCTTCTGGATCAACCAGGGACTTTGCGATGTCCCTGGGATCAGCAGAACACACCCCTTACTTTCACCATCTCTACGGGATGGTTTAGGTCCATTAGGACCGACCAGGGGCGAAGATATCGCAGTGTCGTGGCTCCGCCTTCTTCCCGAATAAAGCTTCTAACTGATTGCTCTGTGTTCACTCCACAACACCAACAATAGGCTGAACCTGCTCCACCCCACACCTCCCCTACCAAGAGTCTGCATGTGGTCCATTTTAGATCCCAGGTAAGTGCAGAGGATGCATATTGCCCAGAGAGGTAGAAAATGGGCCTTCTAGAAGCTTGGGAAGCCCCAAAATGGGCCTATTTCCAGCCTCAAGAGCACAGGGAGGTAAAAAATAGGCCTCTTAGATGCTCATGGAGGGTGAAAATGGGCCTATTTCCACCCTCCAGAGAGCCTCTAAAGCCCAGGAAGGGGGAAAATGGGCCCTCCAGTCTGTTTTCACTCCCAGGATGGTTCAGGAGACCAACTAGGCCATGCCCACCATGGCCATGTCCACCCAGCAACCAAACAGAGAACTGATTGTTAAATTATTTGCCCATCACTGCCTACCCATCTGGAGGAATCATCTTTGGGCAGCCAACAACCAATACAAACATCACACAAAATAGAAACTAAAAAATGAGTATATGAAATGCATACAACTTCTCAGAACTTTTTAAAAATATTAATCAGGACATAATTTCCACTTTAAATTAGCCATTTGGTTTCCCGCAATATGAGGTTTGAATACTTTCCTGAATACATTTCTCTTGATTCCACACCAATCATTAGAGGGAGCAAAAAGGATTCTGTAGCCAGAATGCATCCCAACATTATTTTCTGTCCTCCCTCCCTCCCTCCCTCCCTTCCTTCCTTCCTTCCTTCCTTCCTCCCTCCTCCCTCCCTCCCTCCCTCTTTTTATTTTAATTTTTATGTTGTCTATCTTAAGAAATCAACTCTGGCAAATAACAACTGATAAAAAAAAAACCATACAAAATAGCAACTAAACCCACAATGATCCTTGGGTTTCTTCAAAATGTCACATTTCAGGAGACAAACAAATGAAACCTTTCCTGAACTCAGATGTGCTGCTATTTTCATGATTTGTTACTATGAATCACATTTCAGAAATGATGAAATTTTTCAAGTCCTTGTTTCAGTTGCTCTTCTAGAATGGCTGCTTCATTTTTCATATATCGTCCATTTATTAAAGAGAGGCAGAAATGATCCTGAGCCTAAACTATTTATTCTTCCTTGTACTCCTTGCAGGTAATGTTTCACTCTATCTAGAGTTTCCTTTCAATTTCTGTTCTTATATACAGGAAATCTCAATGAAAAATCCTTCTTTTCAGGTGTACAGTCTGAGGTCCAGTTAGTGGAGTCTGGAGGGGATGTGAGAAGACCTGGAGAGTCCCTCCGTCTCTCCTGCCAAGCCTCTGGATTCAGCTTCAGCAGCTACTGGATGGGCTCGGTGAGACAAGCTCCAGGGAAAGGACTGGAATGGGTGGCTTTGATAACTGCTGGTTCAAGTACTTACTACTCAGACAAAGTCAAGGGCCGCTTCACCAACTCCAAGGACGATGCCAAAAGCCAGCTGTATCTGCAAATGAACAGCCTCAAACCAGAGGACATATTACTGTCCGAGAGACACAGTGAGAGGAAGTGAATCTGAAGCCTGTCAAGAACTTTCTCTAGTTTTGAAAAGCTTATGCTTATACTCAGGTCCCATTAATCTCTAGAGGGATCTTGTGTTTCTGGTGGGAGAGGGGGCAATTTGGGTCATGTTTGCATGGGGTTTTCTTTGCTCCTTTCCCCTGCTTTAATGTACCTCTGGGATGTTGGTGGGCTGGGGGAATGTTCCTTGGTCCATCTGTTTCGTTTCACCATCAGAGCAGAAGTGGTATTCAGCAGGTTCTGACCAGTTCTCGAGAACTGGTAGTGGAAATTTTGAGTAGTTTGGAGAACTGGAAAATACCACCTCTGACTGGAGATTTTGCAGTATCCTTCCCCTGCAATGCCCACCAAGCCACGTCCACAGAAACGGTAGTAAAAAAAATTGAATCCCACCACTGCACCAGAGATGCAAGACCTGGGAACTGCCTGTTATCACCTTCTCAGCCCAAAGTTCTCATAACTTCTTCATACCTTAGGATTGGATCAAAGGTGAACTGGACATTGGGAGGGGCCTCAAAAGGGGCAGTTTAACCTAACGCTCCAGCACATAAAATTCAGAGTCTTCCTAAACTCTCTCTGCTACCACTGTCTTCCAATAAAAGTTCCTTTTGAAATCCATTTTGTTTCAAGAGTTTTTCTTTCTTGAGAAGACTGGCGAGGCAGGAACTTACAGTCCTTTTATTTCTTTCCTTGCTGAATATCACCAGTCTTATTAAGTATGGGAAATAAGAGGCTGAACCAGGCTTAGTGCAACAAGGTTTATTTACAAGGACTGAACGTGCTTGCTCAGCCTGGAACTGGCTCTGCAGCGAACAGCGAAAGGGCTGGACCCAGCAGCCTGCTTTTATAGCAGGCTGCTGGGAAACCCAGCCAATGAGAAGGGCAGCTGCCCTGCAGCGTGAATGGACCTGGGTGGGAACTTCTTCAAGGTCCAGGGACATAACACCCCTTCCCCCAGATGCGGCATAGTCCTTGAGGTATACGGGAGGTTTGTGCTGACGCGTCCAGAGCGGGCGCAACTCTGGTGTGCTGTTTGGTGGATCAGAGTCCGTCGGTGACTGTTGGCTTGATGATGAGTCCCGAGTACCACCCTCGGTCGGAGCAGGTCCGGGGCTAGAAGGGCTGGACGCTGGGAGTGTCCTCACGCTGTCTGGCTCGGATGGGTTGGACGCTAGGTCGCCGCAGTCAGCATTTGGATTCTCTGGTTCGGCTGAAGGTGTTAGCAGGTCATCGGGGTAGATGTTGCTGTGTGGTAGTTGCAGCGGACTCTCACCGGTCTGTGCCCACGAGTCGCGGCTGACGAGGGTGCCCTGGCGTCTCCGAAGCTGGTCCAGATGTCGTCTCCAGACCCGGCCATCTTCCAGCTTAACCCGGTATGATCTGGGTCCTGTGATGGCTACGATTTCTCCCGGGATCCACAATGGGTCGCCAGCGAAGTTTCTCGCGAACACGGGTTCCTGCAAGACAAAATGCCTACTCCCGATGTGGAAGCGAGAGGAGAGTCAGGGCAGTAATGTGGGTGAAGCCTGTCCAATACAGTTCGCAGGCGTCTGCCCATCAGAAGCTCGGCCGGGACTTGTTGGTTACCGTGCAAGGGGTTGAATGCTGGCTTAACAGGAAACAGGATAGTTTGTGGTGCCAGTCATCCTTGTTGAACCTGGCCAGGACTTCTTTAGTGGTCCTAACAGCTCTCTCTGCCAGCCCGTTACTGGCAGGATGAAAGGGGCCGTGAAGATGTGACGAATGCCTAGGTTGGCCGTAGAAACGACTGAATTCGGTTGACGCGAATTGGGACCATTGTCGGAAACAATGGAGTCTGGTAGACCGTGCGTGCGAACGCAACAGGCGAGTCAATGCCTTGATGACTGCTTGTGAAGTGGTCATGGATAGTTGTGCCACATCAATCCACTTTGAGTAAGAGTCTACGACCACGAGGAACATTTTGCCATGCAATGGGCCCGCAAGATCGATGTGAATCCTGGACCAGGGTGCGTTGGCACTTTCCCACTTGGTGGGGTGGCAATTGGAGGGGATGGACGGGAAACCTGGCAGGGATGGCAGGAGCTTACCCATTTGTTGATGTCCTCGTCGAGGCCGGGCCACCAAATGTAAGCCGTGCCAATGCCTTCATTCTGACGATGCCCGGGTGGCCCTCGTGCAACGCCTCCAGCACTGGCATACGCAGAGATGTCGGGATGACCACTGAGTGCCCCACAGCAGGCAGCCCTGTAAGCTCGACAGTTCCTGTAAGCGGGTCTTAAATGGAGTGAATTTAGCTTCAATGTCACTGCCTGGCCACCCCTCCTCACCCAGTCCAGTACCTGGGCGATCGTTTTGTCCGCTTTGGATTTATTGGCAATATCAAGGGCAGTGATTGGGAGGTCCAGTTGGGTGACTTCAAAAATGGCGTTGACCGGGCAGGGTCTTCAGCTGGGGCAGGCAGGGGGCAGCGGCTGAGGGCGTCTGCGTGGGACAATGTTTTACCTGGGCGGTGCACAAGTCTATACGAGTATGCTGCTAGGAAAAGGGTCCATCTGGTCATTCTGGGGACAGAATTTGAGGGGTCTGCTTGTCACCTGCTAGTAACCCTAAGAGCGGTTTGTGGTCCATGACTAGCTCGAAAAAGTGGCCAAAGAGAAATTGTGAAATTTCTTCACCGCTGCAACAGCTGCCAAGGCTTCTTTATCGATCTGACTGTAATTGCGCTCTGTTGCAGAGAGCGTCCTGGAAAAAAAAGCGATAGGGGCCTCGGAGCCGTTGGGGAGCCTGTGGCTTAAGACTGCCCCAATTCCGAAGGAGATGCGTCTGCTGCCAGTACTAATGGAAGGTTGGGGTCAAACTGGATAAGCACTGCCTCTGATGTGAGTAGCGACTTGACTGTGCGGAAAGCGGAGTCTTCTTTGTGTCCCCAATGCCAAACCGTTTTTTTATCCAGAAGTCTGTGGAGGGGTTCTGCCACAGAGGCTTTATGGGGCAGGAACGACGCGTAAAAGTTCAAGAGCCCCAAAAAGGCCTGCAGTTCCGCTTTGGAGGTTGGAGTGGGTGCCTGCGTGTATTGCCTTAACCTTGGACTCCAGGGGTGAATGCCTGAGGCGTCAATTTTATAACCCAGAAAGTCCACCTGTCTAGTGGCAATGGCACATTTTTCTTTTTTTAACTTGAGGCCATGCTGCCTGAACCTCTCTAGGACTGCTCAAACTCTCTGGAAGAGTTGGGGTCTGTTCCTGGCCGAGACTAAGATGTCATCGAAGTAGGGTACTACTCCAGGAAGGCCCTGTAAAATCCGCTCCATGAGGGATTGAAAATGCCTGGGGCAACACTTACGCCAAACTGGGAGACGCTTGCACCGGAAGGCACCCTGTGGGTGACAATGGTCTGAAGTTCTGCCGTTTGGTCATCAACAGGGAACTGTTGATATGCTTGAGACATGTCCAATTTGGCAAAGATAGTGCCAGGTTCAAAAGTATGTAATAAATGCTGAATGACGGGTACTGGATAAGCGCTAACTTGCAAGAATTTATTGATTGTGGTCTTGTAGTCTGAGCAAATTCTCAGGCTACCATCTTTTTGAGGGTGTGACGATGGGCGTCTCCCATTTGGCGAAGTCTGTAGGCTCCAGGATCCCTTGTTTTAGTAATTTATCTAATTCAAGGTCTAATTTAGGCGAATGGCGAATGGAACTCTGGGTTTTAACCGAATTGGGACTGCCTGGGGATCGACTGAAAATGAGATAGGGGTGCCGTTATAACACCCTAACTCATCACTGAATACGTCTGAGTAATCAGCAAACAGGGAGTCCGTGTCAGAGGTTGAGGTAGCATGGACTCCTGTTAGCCCTAAATCGAGGTGGGGAAACCAATCAAGTCCCAAAAGTGTAGGGAGGTTGCCGCTCACTACCACTAGAGGTAGGTGGCCCTTAAAGGTTTTAAAATTAACAAAAACTTGCCTCTGCCGATTACAGGAATGGTCTTCCCTGGTAGTCCTTTAGGCTAAGCTGGCACTTCTGGAGTCGGTTTCTTGATAGGCTGGGTTGAAGCTCCTTGAGGGTGTTCCAGGAAATAATGGAGAGCGCTGACCCCGTGTCAACCTCCATGTTGCAAGTTTTACCTTCTAATAAGACGGAAAGAGAGATTTTACTAATAGAATAGCAAGTGTGATTAGCGCAGAGGTGTGTGCGACAGTTTAATACTTGCCTTTGGGGCCCGGCATGTGCGAATGAAGATGCCCTTTGTGCTACGTTGTGTGAGGCTTGGCATACTCTTGCAATGTGCCCTTCTTATGGCAGTTGTTGCAAGTGGCTCCTTTGAATTTGCATGTGGTCCTCAGGTGAGGTCCACCACAGGAAAGGCACAGGGTGATGTGCTTGGATGGCCCGGTGTTATCTTGTCTGGTTCCTGCCTGCGGGCGCCTGGCATTTGTGAGGCGGTGAATGTCGGCCTCGTCACTTGGGTCTTCCTCGTTGACCACCTCTTCTGAGTGGACGGGAACTGCTGTTTGCTTGGTGACAGGACCTTGGATCTCGGTGGCTGAATGAGATGCCAGCTCCTCTGCCAGGGCTTCCTCGATGGCTTGAGCGAGGTTAAGGTCTTTTTGGCGAGCAGCCGTCTTTGTAGGTGCAGGTCCTGACCCCGCAGACCAGCTGGTCTAGGAGCATGTCATCAAGATAGCTGCCAAACCCACAATGGAGTGCTGCAGTCCTGAGAGCAGCCATGTACTGATTGATGCTCTCTTTGTCCCCCTGCTTCCTCATTCTGAAGGTGAAGCGTCTGGCAATCTGTGAAGGTCTAGGAGAATAGTGGTTAGTAAGGATTTCTAACAGTTCTGTCCAGGGGACATTCTTTAACTCACGTGGAGCCACAAGAGCTGTGGCTGTATCGAAGACGATGGCTCCACAGTAGGTCAGGAAATATGCTTTCTTTCGGTGTTCCCCTGCATCAGCCAATCCAATGGCGTCGATGTAATGATTAAACCGATTCTTGTATGATTCCCACTTCTCCTCATCCGGCTTGAACGCTGGGAAGGCTGGATTGGAGTTCATGTTGTGGGTCTACTGGTTAACCTGTTGGGGAAAATGCTCTCTCTCTGGGTAGCAGTAGAGGTTTAGTGCCTGTGCTAGGCAAGTGCTCTCTCTCTCTGGGGTAGCAGTAGAGGTTTAGTGCCTGTGCTAGGCAAGTGACTTCAGCTCTGGGGAAATTTCGCAATTCCCTTCTCTCTCTCTGGGGATCAGAAGGTGTTTAGACTGCAACGGTCGTTGGCAGCGTCTTTTGAAATTCGCGCCTGTGTGGGCGTTAGCGATTTCGTAATACAACGCTGTGTTGTATTTGAATGTGCTTCAGCTGACAGCTGTTTGAATTTCGCGCCTAAACGGCACGGCGGCTGCGGCTCGCAGCGTTACACTTCCTCTGTAGCTTATGCTAACAAGCGGCTACAGGTGCTTCTCACTTTCACTAGCTTGTTTGCTGATCGCTTTCTCTCTGGGTTGCGATCAGCGTTTGCCCTATTTTGGCTGATCGCTCTCTCTCTGGGCTGCGGATCAGCGTTTTAGTGATTCAGCGTTCGTTCTCATTTCGGCTGATCGCTCTCTCTGGAGTTGCGGTCAGCGTTGCCCTTATTTTGGCTGATCGCTCTCTCTCTGGGCTGCGGATCAGCGTTTTAGTGATTCAGCGTTGCAGCTTGCCTCTGGTAGCGATCCCATCCTCGTCGCCAGTATTAAGTATGGGAAATAAGAGGCTGAACCAGGGCTTAGTGCAACAAGGTTTATTTACAAGGACTGAACGTGCTTGCTCAGCCTGGAACTGGCTCGCAGCGAACAGCGAAAGGGCTGGACCCAGCAGCCTGCTTTTATAGCAGGCTGCTGGGGAAACCCAGCCAATGAGAAGGGGCAGCTGCCCCTGCAGCGTGAACGGACCTGGGTGGGAACTTCTTCAAGGTCCAGGGACATAACAAGTCTCATACTTTCCTACATGTTATTCATTTTCCATTCCTTCTCCATTAATTTATTCCGAGTATGCTTAAACCTGAGTTTCTGTCCTTCTTAAATCTGTATAAAATCCCCTGATGCCTGAAGCTTTCTCCCCTCAACTGGTCTGTCCCAAGACTGTCAGATATTGACAATTACACATTTCTCGTCTCAAGAAGCCTTCTGGATCTCTATACTTTGGACTGTCTTGTCATCATTGCTTGATGGTTATTCTTACCACCATCTATAAATCAGTTGATATTTTGACATGTTGTGGTCCATACTAATTTGAAAGATGTATCCTCTCCACATTTTGGACACCAGGGGGTAATGTTGACACATGAAATTGTTTGGCTTATGGGTGTGGGTGGGGGACGGAATGAATTAATTCTAAATAGATATTGTCTGATTTTGGAGGTGTTGTTTCTGTAGTTGTTCCCTGAAAATCTGTGAAGAAAAGTCCAGCATTCAGGAGGCTACAATCCTCCCTATCAAGCAGAGAATTGTTATGAAAAAAAAAAAAAGGACGCGTATCATTTATGGTTTTATCATCAGAAAAATTATCCAGGTAGTTCAAATCTTTCATGGAAATGAAAACAACATAGAGGAATGTTTTGTTCAGGTTTGGTGGCCATGCAAAAAATCATCCTCCAAAAATGTGGATTACATATATGTACATTAATCCAGGAGATATTTTTTTAAAGCTACAATAGAGACTTTTATTTTTGTAGTAATTGACAGGAAAATAAAAATAATAATGAAGCTATCTTCTTATATTTAGCAACTACAGGGAGATTGTTATAGGCCCCAAAATGGAAAGGTTTGACACTTTAACAGATTAACAGATTTGGAATGGACCTTATAGGTCATCTAGTCCAAATCCCCCACCCAAGCAGGAGACCTCTGGGCAAGTAACAACCAATAAAAACACCACACAAACTAGCATCTAAAACAAAAATGATCTTGGTCTTTGTTTGAGTTCCTCTTCTGTAAAGGCTGCTTCTTTTTTCATTGGGCTGGAAAATTGTGTAAAAATCAAATGTGTAGTGAGTGTGCGAGGACAACTTTGAAATCCTTGCTCTGAGAAACTCTTTTATATTAACCAATATGTAAATGAAGGCATAATTTCCCCTTTAAAGGCAACAATTGGTTTCCCCTTTCCAGTGACAATCACCAACACAAAGGTTGTGCATTTTCTCAAAATCTCTCCTCCATTCTCAATTCCTCAATTCTCAATTTTCTCTATTCCCCTCCATTCATTAGAGGCAGCCCAAATGACCCTGTGGCTAAACTTGGTATTCTTTCTTGCATCCCTTGGAGGTAATGTTTCATTCTATGTCAAGTTTCCTTTCCTTTGCTATTCCTGTATATAGGAGATCTCATTGAAGCATCTTTCTTTTTAGGTGCCAAGTCTCAAGTCCAGTTGGTGGAGTCTGGAGGGGATGTGAGAAGACCTGAAGAGTCCCTCCGTCTCTCCTGCCAAGCCTCAGGATTCACCTTCAGTGGCTACTGGATGCACTGGGTTAGACAGGCTCCAGGGAAAGGACTGGAAGGGGTAGCCTACATACGTACAGGTTCAAATCCTTCCACTTATTACTCAGACAAAGTCAAGGGCCGCTTCACCATCTCCAGGGATGATGCCAAAAGCCAGCTGTATCTGCAGATGAACAATCTGAAAGCAGAGGACACGGCTGTCTATTACTGTGCAACAGACACAGTGAGAGGAAGTGAATTTGTAGCCTGTCAAGAACTTTCTCTACTTCTAAGCAGCTTATGTTTACTTACACTCAGTCCCTTTGCTTTTCTTTCAATACATTCAAATTTCCTCTGTCTCATTCTTTTCTACATTATTCATATTTGGGTCTGGGTCTGTCTTCCTCTCTTGTTGTCACTACTAATTGGTTACTCTTATCACAACCTACAAATCAGAAGTTTTGACATGAAGTGCTCCACACACATTTAAATCCATCAGTTTCTTTTGTCTATAATGAAATGAAATGAATCCCAGGGTCTCATTTTGAGACTTCATTCATCCTGAGGAGTTTTGGATTTTGGAAGGTGACTTCCAAAAGGAAATTCAGCTTTCCGACTTGAACATTGCAAAGCAAGAATTCAATTTAAACAAAAGTGAGTCAACTCATTCTATGAATAAAAAAAAAAAATGTCTGTCTTCATGTTTATATGGATAAGCCCATAAATTACTAAAAAATAACCAAGATAGTGATTACTATAAAACATGGAATTGCTGGTATGAATAGTTAAAGAAAGGGTAATATTTGACAACTGTATATGTTATGAAATTATGGAAGACGTGCATTTAATCATAAAGTATTTTGTGAAATTACAGCATTAAAAGAACGAGGAAGGTATTGTAACAATGAAGATCACATCAATGTTAGGAGGACAAAAAGAATGTGTAACCAATGCTCAATTCTTGCTGCAAAATGTATATTTACTTGTTTTCGTAGATTTTCATGGGTACAGGTATGCAGGTCTTGGCATGGGTCTTTTCCCATGTAAGATTGAGAGTATCTTGGTGACCTTTCGACAAGGTCCCACTCGCCATCTTTAGGCTTCGTGCTTGTTCATGAATGTCATATTAAAAGGAAAATGTACAAAACCTTTCCTAAACTAAGGTGGACTGCTGTTTTCATGTTTCCCAACATGAAATGTTTAAATGTTATTTCATATGTTTCAAATGTTATTACTGCTTGTTCATCGTTTGTTCCCTTGAATCACTATTGAGAAGTGGGGAAATTTTATAAGTCTTTGTGGCAGCTTTTAAATTCAGCTGCCACATTTGTTTAGAGAGTTAGAGGAGTAGAAAAGTTCAAGGTTATTCTGTGTGTCGTATTAAGAATTTCCAGTTGCAGTTAATTGGTTCTCATGATTTATGAAGTGTAGAAGTGGGAGGAAAGAAGGTAGGTTCTGTGTAACACGCAAAAAACTTTCTCTTGGGAAATTGATTTTGAACATGCCAGATCTGCTCCTAATAAATCAATTGGAGAGATAACATCTCAGAGTGATTGATATCATGGATACTTTCTGGATGCTTGACATTTATTTCCGAAGTCTAACTTTTATTTTTTGAATGGGCTTGGCTGATGCCCCGGAGTTCTTTTCCCAGAAATGGACAAAGAGCAGCAATCAGCCGAAGTTGCAGGTAGGCAGGGCGGAGTGTGTGGGGACCCTCCCTCCAGAGCATTAATTGAACCTGCTAGACCTTGTTTGGAGGAGATGATGTATGCTTTCAGGATGTGTTGGCAGTAGGAGAAAGAGATTTGGGAGCTATACCAAAGTGTTTCAACTCAAGAAGTTGTTATAACCCAGAGATAACCCAGCTGTCTGAAGAGAAATCTTTCTCTAGCCCCAAGCATATGGCTATTCTGTTGGATTGGAGAGAACAGAGACAATTGGAGTTGGATTTCTCTCTAGAAGACAACCCCCAGATTATTTCTTGAAGTCCATCAAGGGCAGATTTAAATCAACAGTTCCAGAATTTAAAGATGACAGATTTGGTCTCACAGTATGTTTGGATGGGTGGAAGCTTGAGACTTACCCAAGTCCCTCGAGCCCAAACCTGAAGGGGCATCCAGGAGAGGCTGCCCGAGGCAGTGATAGCACCCACCCATCTGCAGACAGGGAGGTGAGGTGACCGCAGTGCTGCTACCCTGGCCGGTGGGTCCGGTGGAGAGAGCCCAAAGCCACCTGTCCTTTCCACCCCTTGCTCACCCTATCCCCATCCCCATCCCCATGCATCTCCAAATATGCCGGCAGCTCCAAATGCTGCAGCAGCATGGGCATCAGGCAGAGGTGCTCACTTGGCGGGGCTCAGTTTGGAGGAGGACATAGCACAGGCTGTTGCCTCGCCTCCCTGTCCATGGATGGGTGGGCACTATCACTGCCTCGGGTGGCCTCTCCTTTGGGTTTGGGCTGGAGGGACTTGGGAAGGAAGCCAAGCTTGGGTCAGCCCGGCTCTTTCGCTTGGCAGGCAGGTGCGCCTCTTGCTTTCCTGGCTCTGCCCAGCCTTCCCGGCTCTAGCGTGGCCCTGGCGGGATGACCGGAGGGCCTGGCAGGGAGGTGCTCACCGCCTTGGCAAGAGCTCCACTGCTGGGTGGGAAGGCCCACCTGTCAGCTGTACTGGGTGCCCCAGGTGAAGCTCTTCACCCTCTGCCTGGCACCAGGCAGGGACGGCGGGTGGATGCTTCTCCCAGATGGGCCAATCCTGCACTGCATCCCCAGGAGATTTGCCTCCCCACATGGGGTTGGGCTGCCCTCTTGGGCAGGGGAGGCTTTGTTGTACCAGTAGTAGGACATCATTTTTAAAAGAATTGGTTTTGCCTTCGAAGGTGAAGGGAAGGCGGCGACAGAAGCACCTGAAGCCGAGTGTCTCCACCAGGCTCTGGTTGCAGGGAGGAGCCCTGGCTGGCCAAGCGTGGCTGCACCAAACACAGCAGCAGCAAGGGGAGAAGGCAAAGCAACGGTGGAAGGTCTCCCGATACGAAGTGCCCCACCAATGCCGAAATCAACGCAGGCAGCACCATATCCAGGTATGCAACAAAAGTACTTCCTAATAGCAAGCCCCGCTGCCATCCCCCCCCCCATTTTGCATGTGTAATATAGGCCTTAATTTGAAAGAGGGGCTTAATTTGATTTTATGCCTATAAAACATGCTGGGACTTCCTATTGGGGGAGGCCATATTGTTGGAGGAACACAGTATATAAAATGAAATTTTAAAAAATCTATAAAATGTTGGGTGCAGATATGTACATAATTCAGAATATTTTGAAGATTAAGCTATAGTTGAAAGCAGAGAGTTTTCCTTTTGGACTATTAGACTGGCAATTTTGGGAAAAAGTCATGAAGCTCTCTTTTTAGATGTGATAATTGTAAGGAGATTGTTATATGATCAAAAATGGAAATGCTCAAGAAAAGCCATAATGGAGGATGGGCAGGGAAAATGATAGAACCTGAAAGGAAGCCTCAACTAACATCTTTGATGAGAAAATACTTTAGAGGCATTTTGAGGAAAAGAAAAACATGAATTCATGATTTGTGGTTTGGATGAAAAAATGGATTGTAGAAAAAAATGAGATCTTCTATTCATAGAGCAAGGGTTAATAATGCAAATGTACTCATATCTGCTGAAGAAGAAATATCAAGCTTCCTTTTTCTGTTTCTTTTCAGTCTCTCTCTGTACTTTTTAATCTTCCTTCCTTCCTTCATGCTCTTTCATATGTTCTTAGTCATTGTTCATGTTTTGTTACTTTGTATCACTTTTTAAAAATGGTGAAATTTTGCAAATCTTTGTTTTAGTTCCTCTTCTCTAAAGGCTGCTTCATTTTTCATTGGGCTGGAAAATTGTGTAAAAATGAAATGTGCAGGGAGTGTTCAAGGACCTACCCACACGCTTTTATCTTTCTTGGTGACTTCAATCTACCTCATATTAACTGGACCCTTTATGAATGTACAACTGAACCCACACATGCAACCTTCTACAATGCAGTAACAAATCTGGGACTAGAACAACTAGTAACCAACAACACTAGACTTAACAACTGCCTCAATCTTCTGCAATAGTTTGAATTTAATTTATGGAATACAAATTAAAGAACCCTTTTCCAATAGTGACCACAACATGATTGACTTTTGTCTCAACATATATCCACACAAAAATCATCACAATGAAGGAATCCCCAATTATAACTTCAAAAAAGGCAACTATGATCTTATAGACAACGATCTCTCACCCCTTGATTGGCAATTTCTATTCACTGGATGCAATACTGTAGAAGACCATTATGACGTATTTTTACTTGAAATGAAAAGAATCATCAAACTATATGTACCATTAACAACTCCCAAAACCAGAAAAAAGAAATTACCCAAAACAATAAGGAAGCTTCAATCCAAAAAGAAATCACTTTGGTGGAAAAACAAATCTGGTCACGTTGCCAACTTCAAAAGCTGATACAAAAATTTATGCCACCAGATAAAAACTGAGTGCACCAATTATCACATTAAACAAGAAAACCTTCTGTGCACCAATTCCACCTGTGCTTTCTACAATTTTGTAAACAACAAACTAAAAGACTCAAGGTCTACCCCACCCCTAAAAGGACCAAAGGGTAATGACTGCAACAACGACACCATTAAAGCCAACCTCTTTAACACATTATTTGGCTCAGTACTTATAAACAGCAATGCATCATGCCCAGTATTTCCTTGTCGAACCACAGACAACTACAATGATCTAATACATATCGGTTTTACAGAAGACAATGCTGAAAAAGCACTACATAATCTAAAACCATTTCTATCTATTGGACCAGATGGACTATGTGCCTACTTCTTTAAAAAGCTATCCACTGCCATAGCCGAACCTCTAAGAATAATCTTTGAAAAATCTTTCAGGACCAGCTCCTTGCCAAAACTATGGTCACAAGCCACAGTCATCCCCATCTTTAAAAAGGGAGACCCCAGCCTAGTTGAAAATTACAGACCAATCTCTCTATGCTGCATCACCTGTAAAGTCATGGAATCAATTATTAACCAATCCATCATTCTCCACTTAGAAACAAACAACCTACTCTCTAACAAACAATTTGGTTTCAGGAAAAAAAAACTATTCTGTAATCTGCAACTCTTACACTGCAAAAACATATGGTCTACACAACTCAATCAGGGCAAAGCAATAGAAGCAAACTACATAGATTTCTGTAATGTCTTTGATTCAGTGGAACATGATAAACTACTCCTAAAACTAAAATCTTATGGTATCTCTGGACACCTGCATCACTGAATAGAAGCATTCCTGTCAAATAGACAACAAATGGTCAAAATTAGGAGCGTGCTATCAAAATTTGTACCTGTCAACAGTGGTGTCCCCCAAGACAGTGTTCTAGGACCAACTCTTTTCATTCTCTACATAAATGACTTCTGTGATCATATCAAGAGCAACTGCATTCTCTTCACTAATGATATAAAGCTATTCAACACCTCAGGCAATACTGCTACCCTTCAAAAAGTCCTTGACTATGTATCAGAATGGTCAAACAAATGGCAACTTCAAATCTCAACAAATAAATGCTCTATCCTACATATTGGGGGAAAAAATCCCGAAAATAAAATACAGGCTGAATAGTCAAGACCTTGTTGATTATCCAAACGCTGTTAAGGATCTTGGAATACTCATCTCTAACGATCTAAGTGCTAGAGCCCACTGTAACTACATAGCCCAAAAGGCGTTAAGAGTTATTAACCTAATCTCATGTAGCTTTTTCTCTGGAAATATTACATTAATAACTAGACCATACAAAACATTTGATAGACCAATACTCAAATAAAGCTCATCAGCCTGGAACCCACATTATGTATGTGACACTATTAACATAGTTGAGAAAGTCCAGAAATATTTCACAACAAGAGTTCTCCACTCCTCTACTCGTTGCAGAATACCTTATGCCACCAGACTAAAAATTACCTTATGCCACCAGCCTCGAAAACTAGAAAACCTAGAACTACGCCGCCTTCAGTACGATCTAAGTATAGTATAGTATAGTATAGTATAGTATAGTATAGTATAGTATAGTATAGTATATAGTATATTATATAGTATATAAAATCATACATTGCAATGTCCTAACTGTCAATGAATACTTCAGCTTCACCCATAACAAAACAAGAGCAAACAATAGGTACAAACTCAAAGTTAATCGCACCAAACTTGATTGCAGGAAATTCGACTTCAGCAAGAGAGTGGTCAATGTCTGTAATACTCTACCTGACTCTGTGATTTCTTCCCCAAACCCCAAAAATTTTAACCTTAGACTGTCTACTATTGACCTCACCCCTTTCCTAAGAGGTCTGTAGGGGGTATGCATAAGCACACGAATGTGCCTACTGTCCCTGTCCTATTGTTTCATTTCTTTTTTCTTATATGTATCCATGTATTCATAACTATGTTTTTACTTATACGTATTATCTTGTAAGCAATTGACAAAAATAAATAAATAAATAAAACTATGAAATCCCTGCTCTGAGAAACTCTTATACATTAACCAATATGTAAATCAAGGCACAATTTTCTCTTTAAAGACAACAATTGGTTTCCCTTATCCAGCGACACCCACCAACACAAAGATTGTGCATTTTCTCAAAAATATCTCCTTTCAATTCCCCTCCATTCAAAGGAGCCAAAATGACCCTATGGTTGAACTTGGTATTCTTTCTTGCATCCCTTGGAGGTAATGTTCATTTTATTTCAAGTTTCCTTCCATTTGCTGTTCCTGTATATAGGAGATCTCATTGAAACAACTTTCTATTTAGGTATCTGATCTGAGTCCCAGTTGGTGGAGTCTGGAAGGGATGTGAGAAAGCCTGGAGAGTCCCTCCGTCTCTCCTGCCAAGCCTCTAAGTTCACCTTCAGCAATTATTACATGGGCTGGGTGAGACAGGCTCCTGTGAAAGCATTGGAGTGGGTGGCCACCCTATATCCAAGCTCATCAAGTATTTACTACTCAGACAAAGTTAATGGACACTTCCCCATCTCCAGAGACAATGCCCAAAGCCAGCTGTATTTGCAAATGAACAGCCTAAAAGCTGAAGACAAGGCAATATATTATTGCCTGCCAGAAACACAGTGAGAGGAAGTGAATCTGTAGAACTTTCTCTACTTCTAAGCAGCTTATATTTACTTACATTCAGTCCCTTTGCTTTTCTTTCAATATGTTCAAATTTCCACAGTCTCATTCTTTTCTGGTATTCATATTTTGGGTCTCATCTTGCAGAGTTTTAGATTTTGGAATGTGACTGTAGAAAGTCCGCACCAATCCCTCGTGGAAGAATGAAATATTTTGGGAAATATTAAAAAAGGCAGAATATTACATTTCCCCAAAGGGAGAAATGGAGAAACAAGTTTTTTAGAGGCAGAAAGCAGCCCCCACTTTTTAATAGCTCACAGCAGATGTCAGCACTTAAATACAAAGCCCAAAGATGATATCACACACACACACACACACACACACACAAAACTTCATTTTGTAATCTGAAGCAGAAGCATAAACACTGGTGGTAAGCGTCAGTCGGTGCTCCATTCAAAATCCAAGAAAGAAATACTTAGACTCCATAAATTAGAGAAAAGAATTCTTTTACTGAAAAATGAAGTGGTAGCACCAAATAGGATTCTGAATCTGAGAAATTGTTCCCACCCCCCACAGTTCAAAAGATTCTTCCAAGTAAAAGTTCTGAATATGATCATGTGGACATCTTCAGGTGGTGATGAGGCCTCTGTCCATTGACCTTGGCATATTTTGATAAAGGGTTGCAGCTGCACAGAGAAAGGAAAGCTAAGCGAGAAATAGAAACCTAAAAGCAGGAATGTATACTCCCCCCCCCTCCTCATTTATACAACACAAGAATGTAACACCTCCAGCTCTCTTCCCAGATAATATCCCCACTCCTCCCCCCGTTACTTATGGCAGCCAAAAGATGCAAAGCAGTAGTAGAAGATCTTGAAGGCTGACATTCGGCCCTCCTAGAAAAAGGACATTAGTCCTGCAAGAGAGGAAAGAAAAACATAAAAGATACTGATTAACAATCAAATACATTTCTAGAGTTTATCAGGATACTTTGTGTGAAAGTCTTTGATCAGCTTAGGGGCTCTAACATCCTTCTCATTGACCCACTCAGCTTGGGAAGAAGGGAAATGTTTTCAAGCTACAAGGTATTGGAGGCGACCCCTCCATTTTCGAGAGTTCAAATTTCGTTAATTTCAAAATGTTGTTCACCTTCAATCAGCAATGGTATAGGAGGATCAGTCTGGGTTGGTCTCAGACCAGAAGTGTGTTCAGGTTTCAACAAACTAACATGGAAAACTGGATGAATTAGTTGAAGAGTTTTTGGTAATGTCAATTGGACTGTCACAGGATTCACGATCCGTTCAATCGTGAAAGGGCCTACATATTTAGGACCTAGTTTCTTCGACTTTTGAGTGGTTTGTAAGTATTTGGTGGACAGGAAAACTTTGTCACCCACTTGATAGGACTTCTGTGGAGTTCTCTTTTTATCTGCAAACTTCTTACGAGGTTGATGTGCATCATCTAATGCTTTACGAGCGACTGGCCAATTAAGTTGGAGTTGAGATATCAAATCGTCTAGCGACTGGATGTTAGGTCTTTCACGAGGAAGCTCAAGTATGGTTACAAAGTCTTGTCCCGACGCCACTTTAAAGGGGGTGAACCCAGTACTACTATGAACAGAATTGTTGTATGCCACTTTGGCAAATGGCAATAAGTCAGCCCAATTATCCTGTTGATAATTTATGTAACATCTGAGGTATTGTTCTAGCATTGCATTAGTTCTCTCACAGGCCCCATTGGTTTGGGGATGGTGGGCGGAGCTTAAGCCCTAGGTGGAGCCTATTAACTTCAGGAACTCCCTCCAAAAGTTCGAGGTGAACTGAACCCCTCGGTCAGAATTTATACGTTCAGGAACGCCATGCAGTCTATAGATATGTAGTATAAACAGTTTAGCCAATGATTTTGCAGAGGGAATTTTAGAGCAAGGTTTGAAATGCGCTTGTTTGGAAAACAAATCGGTTACTACCCAGATAACCCTGTTTCGGTGCTCTCGGGTAACTCTACTATAAAGTCCATAGAGATTTCCTTCCACGGAGCTGTAGGTCTGTCCACATTTTGTAACAACCCTGCTGGCTTACCAGAAGGTCTCTTTGCTGAGGTGCAAACTGAGCAGCTAGCCACATAAGTTTCAATGTCCTTCTTCAATGTAGGCCACCAGAATTGTCACTTAATGGGGTATAAGGTTTTCATGAATCCAAAGTGACCAGCTGTTTTAGAGTCATGGGCTTGTTACAATATTTGGCTTCTCAATGTCTCTGGTACATACAACTTTGCTCCCACCCAGGCCAAACCGTCTCTAACTGTACAGTTATTTGAATGAGCCAGGAACCATTCATGCAGTTTTAGGGCTTCCTTTAACTTCACCGTCAAATCATTCGATAAATCCACTTCTTGTCTCTTTTTTTGCACTCTAGTGACCACTGGGGTGGCCAGCTGTTTGGTTGAGACAATCGGCCATATCACTTCCTGATGAACACTGTTATATTGAGGCAGTCTAGATAAAGCATCCGCCATAAAATTTCTTCCCCCTGGGATGTACTTCAATGAGAAGTTAAACTGCTTAAAGTACTGGGCCCACTGAACTTGTTTAGGAGACAGTTTCTGAGGCGTTTTTAAGGCCTCCAAATTCTTATGGTCAGTCCATACCTCAAACGGATGTTTCGCTCCTTCCAGAAAATGTCTCCATGTCAATAGAGCCCAGCGAACTGCAAAAGCTTCTTTTTCCCAGACAGCCCACCTCCTTTCGGTTTCAGTTAGTTTACGGGAGGTGTAGGCGCACAGTTGTAAAGTTCCCTTCTCATTGATTTGTAGTAATACCACTCCCAAAGCCACATCACTCGCATCGGCTTGGATCACAAAAGGGGAATCCATGTCCAGGTGCTTTAGCACTGGTTCTGCAGTGAACAGTCACTTCAGCTTTTCAAAGGTGGCTTGGCATTCTATGGACCACTCCAGCGGCTTACTAGGCTTTGGTTTTGCCTCCCCCTTTGTTTTTAAGAGAGTGGTAATAGGCATTGCTATTTTAGCAAAAGACGGGATGAATTGTCGGTAAAAGTTGGCAAATCCCCAAAAGCTTTGAAGTTGTTTTCAGGTGCACGGTGGGGCCCACTCCAACACAGCCCGCAACTTCTCTGGATCCATTTCAATGCCCTTGTGTGAAATGCGATACCCCAAATACTCGATTTTCTCTTGATGGAACTCACATTTGGACAGTTTAGCATACAATTTAGCAGCTCACAATTTCTGTAGTACTGAATGCACCAGTTTCACATGTTCATTCCACGTTTCCATGTAAATAAGAATGTCATCAAGGTAAACCAAAAACTCCTTGTATAAATGCTCCTGTAACACTTGATTGATCATCTTCATGAATACGGCTGGAGCCCCTTGTATGCCAAATGGGAGAACGTTGAACTGGAAACAACCCATCGGGCAGTTAAAAGCAGTTTTCCAGTCATCTCCTTCTTTAATTCAAATTCAGTAGTACGCTTCTCTCAAGTCCAACTTCGTGAAAATTTTCCCTTTAGCCAAGTGGGCTAGTATGTCCTTCATCAGGGGGAAGGGGGTACCCGCTTTCCATGGAAATTGTGTTCAGGTTTCTATAGTCTACTACCAAATGCTTGGAGCCATCTTTCTTTTCACAGAACAGTACTGGGGCTGCTACCTGAGGTCTAGCGGGTTGGATGAAACCACGTTTCAAATTCTTATCGATAAACAATCTCAATTCTTCCAATTCCCATGGTGTCATTGAATATAGCTTCGGTTTCGGGAGCATCACCCCAGGCAAAATTTCAATACTACAATCTGTTGACCGATGAGGGGGAAGCTCATCTGAAGCCTTTCCGCTGAACACTTCTTTTAAGTCCCAATATTATTTCGGAATTTTTTCCTCCCCCTCCAAGTCCTTGGTACCTGTGGAGGCTAGCTCAACCGGATTCTGAAGCTTCTGCTGGGATCGCCCCTCCCCTTCCGGTTGCTGATTGGTGCATGTAAGCAATGACCCTTTCCTCCAGTTCACATGGGGATTCCACTTCTGGAGCCAGGGCAATCCCAATATTAGCGGTTGCTCCATCCTAGGGGCCACAATAAAACAGAGTCTCTTTATGCTCCTCCATGGACATTTCTAGGGGTTCCGTCATGAAACGTACAGGGTAACCTCCCGCCACTGGCAAAAGGCTATGGGCAAAAGGCTATGGGCATTTCTAAAGTTCTCAGTCTGATACCCATTTCCTCAACTACTTTCATGTTGATTACACACCTTGTGCACCCAGATTCTAGCAATGCTACCCCCCCCTCGGTCCCTGAAGTGGGTACCCTCATTCTTACTGGAATGGTCATGGGGCCCTTGTTTGGACTTACCAGGAAGTCATCTTCCGAGTCAGATTCACTCTCTTCAGGGGAGGTCGGAGGTCCCAGCTCCTCTCTTCCCGGAGTGGTGACCTCTACAACCTCCCTCATCTTTAGAATGGTTTCGCGAGGCTTGGCTGGGGTTTTTTCAGGTTTCCTCCCTCCTTTTTGCACCCCCTTTGGATCCAGCTTGACCCTACAGTCTGCAATCTGGTGGCCCTCCTTCCCACATTGGAAACAGGCAGTGGATTTCGGTCTTGCCATCACTCCTCCCTTCGGGGGCTTTGGGGCCTCTTGGAAATGTGGGGGGACAGCTTGCTCCATCCAGAGCCCGCCCCGCATCTGTTTCAGGTCAAATCTATTTCTACTTCTTCTGCCAGCAAATACCACATCTGCAAATCGTTGGGGTCCCTTCTGGAAATACACCTCTGGTCTTCATTTAGACCATCCTTGTATGCTTCTATCAGGGCTCCCTGGGACCAGCCTCAGATATGGTACACCAGCTGTCTAAACTCTTGGGTGTAGTCGGCCACCGACCTCCTGCCTTGATTTATGGTTTTCATTCTGATCCTGGCCTTTCGCTCCACCAGCGGGTTCTCAAATCTTGCCCGCAGCGTGGTCATGAATACGTTATAGTTCAGCAGTTGGGGGGAGTTATCATTATACAAAGTCACCATCCGCTCTGCAGCTATTCCCTCCAGGCCCTGGTAACACATCTCACTTTGGCTGCTTCAGAGGTGAACTCTTCCCCGTATTCTTCCATATAGCTCCAAACTTGTACTAGGAAGACACCCAAGTCTTTGGAATTTCCCCCAAATTTCACTTCTAACGGAGGCAGCTTGAGAGCTCTGTGTCTTCTAGGGATCACACCTCCTGCTGGGGGCCCCGGGGCTGCAACTGGCTGCTGCACTGGTGCAGGCTTAATTATGGGGGTGGGGGCAGCTTGGCAGCTTCCCCTTAATACCTTGATCCGGCGTGGGGCTGTCCAAATGCCTCATTGAGGAGATGCCTGGCTTGATCCAGTAACAAATCTCTCCTTTCCCTCTCTTGCCATGGCTCTTCTCTCCCCACACCTTTGGGTAGTGGTGATTCCAGGAAGGGGGGGGGCTCTTCGGGATCCTTCCAGTGAACTCCCAATGACCATCTGGGTTTCTCAGCTGGAACCTCTTCCAGGGTAAGGTCTGCTAGCAATTCAGCTGCTGGCACCTCTGGTATCAGCAAAGATTGCCCTTCACAGCTCCCAGATCCTCCTGATCACTAGCTGGAGATGATATCAAACCTCCTCAGAAGAAAACTGGATATTTTCTCTGGGTGGGCTGGTGAGGTGATTCAGAATAATGTCAGTCGGTGCTCCATTCAAAATCCAAGAAAGAAATACTTAGACTCCATAAATTAGAGAAAAGAATTCTTTTACTGAAAAATGAAGTGGTAGCATCAAATAGGATTCTGAATCCAAGAAATTAGGCACAGATCACATATACAAAGTGATGAAATTGTTCCCACCCCCCATAGTTCAAAAGATTCTTCCAGGTAAAAGTTCTGAATATGATCATGTGGACATCTTCAAGTGGTGATGAGGCCTCTGTCCATTGACCTTGGCATATTTTGATAAAGGGTTGCGGCTGCGCAGAGAAAGGAAAGCTAAGCAAGAAATAGAAACCTAAAAGCAGGAATTTATACTCCTCCCCACTCCTCATTTACACAACACAAGAATGTAACACCTCCAGCTCTCTTCCCAGACAATATCCCCCCTCCTCCCCCCATTACTTATGGCAGCCAAAAGATGCAAAGCAGTAGTAGAAGATCTTGAAGACTGACAGTAAAGAAAACTATTAAAATGCCCTGAGGAACTGTTTTATCTTAAGCAACATGTAAATGAAGACACAATTTCCCCTTTAAAGGCAACAGTTGACACCCACCAAAACAAAGTCTGTGTGTTTTCCCAAATATTTTTCTATCTGATATCCTCCATTTATTAGAGAGTGGCAGAAATGATCCTGGACCTAAACTTTTTATTCTTCCTTGTACTATTTGGAGGTAATTGTTTACTATACCTAGAGTTTTCTACCATTTGCTGTTCTTGTTTACAGGAGACCTCATTGAAATATCTTTGTTTTTAGGTGTCAGTTCTGATGTCCAATTGGTGGAGTCTGGAGGGGGTGTGAGAAGACCTGGGGAGTCCCCCCATCTCTCCTGCCAAGCCTCTGGATTCACCTTCACCATCTATTACATGGGCTGAGTGAGACAGGCTCCAGGAAAAGGACTGGAATGGGTTGCACATATTTATTATGATTCCAGTGAAAAGTTCTACTCAGAAAAAATCAAGGGCCATTTCACCATTTCCATCAACAATGACAAAACCAGCAGTATCTGCAAATGAACAGCCTCAAACCAGAGGATGTGGCAGTCTATTACTGTACAAGATACACACTGAGAGGAAGTGAATCTGAAGCCTGTCAAGAACTTTCTCTACTCAGTTGGGCAATGCCAAGTCTGCTAGATATTGGCAATTGCAAATCTCCATTCCCATGAAGCTTTCTGGGTCAATACATTTTGTGCTGTCTGCCTGCTTGTTTGTCACCACTTGTTCTTTCCTCTTACCACCACCTATAAATTGGGAGAAGGTTTGTAATGATGTGCTCCATAACAATTCAAACCCATCAGCTTCTTTCCTATGGTCCCATCTTCCTTCCTTCCTTCCTTCCTTCCTTCCTTCCTTCCTTCCTTCCTTCGTTATTATTTTAATTTTTATGGTTGCCCATCTTATACAATCAACTCTAGGCAATTAAGAAGTAACAAAAAAGTGGTTGTAGCAGTGGTCAGAAATGGCCACCACAAAGAACAACTCGACTGGAAAAGAATGTGCAGGAGGATGATAAGAAGAGAAAGCTTTGGTTGACCGGGTCAAACAGCAAAAGCAACAAATAAGGTATCCTGGAATTGAAACTATTTTTTTAAAAATACAATAACATTGTTCCCTAAGAAGATTTTTAAACTGCGAAGGAGAAAGAAAAGGGAAAAGATTTGGGTTTTTTTTCTCCTTTTCCTATACTGACAGGTAAGAGACTTAAGCAAGAAATTTGAAAAAAAATCCACTGACATTAATAGGCATTTAATGCTGAAAATAAAAAGTCAAAGGGATAATAAAGATTTCTGGATAATCAAAAGCTTTTGAAAACAGGAAAGGAGAGAAAAAGAATGAAAGGGCAGGATCTGGAAGGGGAGGAGACTGCCTGGAATTAAAAAGAACTTACAGCAAAATCTCAATAAACTTCCAAAATTTACATTTTAACTGAAATATCACAACAAAAACCCCAGGAAGAGAAAGTAGAAAAAGAAATAAGAAGAAATAACTTGGGACTATTTGGATTACTTGATGATTTCTGGATTTTTGGTTATTGTATTTGAATGACTAAAATCAATCGGGTGGTTGTTTAAAACTGTTTAAAATGGCTCCACTTTTAGAAGAACTGAAAATGGAACTTAAAAATTACAAAGAAGATGCACAAGAAGGGAGAGGTTCTTTTGGCTTCGTATTTCAGTAAGATGTTAAGATGTTAATGATTATTAATGATAGAACTGAATTGGAATGGAATGAGGGTTTATAATTACATATATTTATAATCTTTTTTAAAAAAAATATAGTGTGTATTATAAGAATGTACCAAGCAGAATTCGATTGGGAGTTATGTATTATATTGAAGGTCATAACCTTAAGGTATATATTGAAGTTTAAATAAGAGCTGAATGGATGTAATTAAAAGATATAAAGGTGTCATACTCCAATTAGTAACTACAGGAGAAAATTTGTTTAATGAGAAAAAATAATATGAAATTGAAACAGAACAGACAAAAGTATAAATATAATGATTTGAATTGAGATGAGATAATCAAATTAAAATTGAGAAAATTAAAAGAGTGGAAAAACTATATAGAAAATGTAGAATAGTATAAGTTATGGAATAGAACACAAAATGGAGCATGAAATTGAGTTTTGTGTCTGTATAAAGAAGTTCAACCCGGGACCATGCTATTTTCAAAAAAGATGTTTTACTTACATTTTGTATGTGTGAAAACCCAAATAAAACTTTATTTAAAAAAAAAAAGAAGTAACAAAAACACAGCACAAAATAGTCTCCCAAACAAATATTATTCTGTCTGTATTCAATTCTCTTGGGTTTCTTCAAAAGGTCGTGTTAATTGCAGGGAGGGGTATAAAATTTTCCTGAACTCAGATGTGCTACTCTTTTCATGTTTTCTGAAGGGTCTCTTTCAAATGTTCTTAATGTGTGTTCATGATTTGTTACTTTGAATAACGTTTGAGAAATGGTGAAATGTTTGGACTTGAAAATTACATAAAAATCAACTGTGCAGAGGCTGTGCAAGAGAATTATGGAAATGCTGCTCTGAGGAACTCCTTTATTTCAAGCAATATGTAAATGAAGGCACAATTTCCCCTTTAAAGGCAACAGTTGACACCCACCAAAACAAAGATTGTGTATTTTCCTAAATCCCCTTTTATCCTATTTCCTCCATTTATTAGAGAGAGGCAGAAATGATCCTGTACCTAATCTTTTTATACTCAATTGTACATCTTGGAGGTAATATTTCACTCTATCTAGAATTTCCTTTCCATTTTCTGTTCTTATATTCAGGAAATCTCAATGAAAAACCTTTCTTTTTAGATGTCCGATCTCAGGTCCAGTTGGTGGAGTCTGGAGGGGATGTGAGAAGACCTTTCACTTGGGAACCTGACAGCTTGACCTTCTTAAAGTGGAAAGGTTGTTTTAAGCTTTTTACATTACTGTTGGGAAGAAATACTCCCCTGTTGGAATTAGCACTTTGAATAAATAGTTGAATAATGAAGCAGAGCTGCCAGAAAGAATCTTTTAATGACAAGGAGCCAAGATGAGTGACATTCAGCAAGGCTTTTTTGCTAGCTAGAAGGATTGATATTCAAACGTGAGCTTACATAACCTTTCTGAGTTTTGGTCTAAAACTGATTTTTAGTGAAGTTTAATTCTGTGCTTGGTGATGCTTAATCCTGAGTTTGTTTATAGGTTAATTTTCCCTATTCAGCTTTGTTTGGAAGGAAAAAGATTAATCTCTGTTCCTGAAAAGAAACTAGGTTGAGATAATTCCTGTATCTATTTGTTCTGGTAATTGGTTTAACAAACAACAGCTACTGTTATGATTTAATTATTTGTATTGTGTTTGAATTTTTTCCTGCCTCGTGGTTTCTTTTTCTATCTGGGGAGGAGTCTTCCTTCACTTCTTTAGGGGTATCTGGTACTGTCCTTTTGGGGTGTACTTCCAAGAGGCAGGATGCAAGCTTGGCACTGTTTTTACTGACTTTGTGGGGGGCATGTAATCTTTCCTTAAATCTGAATGATTTCCTTAGGATATCTTGTGAGGTAAGTAAGACCAGCTGGTGTCTTTAAGTGGTGCAAATGGATCTAAGGATTGCTTCTCCTGGATGTGCTCTTTCTGGAGAACTTAAATGACCTCTCTGCTAAAGGGCTTCATTTTATGAGCAAGAGTTGGCTGCTGATAGTTATCATTGCATTTTAATTAATTTAATTCCTCACAGTGCTCTGGCACCCTACCTGATTTGTAACTCCAGCTTGCAGGTATTTTTAATCTAATGATTGGTACTTAGGACAAATTTTGCAAGCAAATAAGCTTTTAGTATTTTTTTTACAGATAATCCTTGATTTACAACTGTTCATTTGGGTGACCATTCAAAGTTACAATGGCACTGAAGAAAAGTGATTTATGCTGTTTTTCACACCTATGACGTTGCAGCTTCCCCACAGTCATGAGAAGCCAGGCAAGGAGAAGTGCCTCTCGATGTGAGTGATGTCAAGTTGGCCACACCCACCCAGTCACATGACCACCAATCTATGCCCACCAACTAAACCATGTCCACAGAACCAGTTGTTAAAGTATTAGAATCCTGTCCCTGTTTGCAAGCCCTTCTTTTAATTATTCCTCTGTAAAAGTTCCCTCCATTTTTCTTTGGATTGGAACATTAGTTAAAAACACCTGTGCAAGAAGCATGCAAAGACAACTGTGAAACTCTAAACTGACATCTTTGATTAGAAAATACTTTACAGACACTTGCAAGAAAAAGAAAAACAAGCAGTCATGATTTGTGGTTTTTATGAAAAAAATGGATAGTAGAAAAACATGAGCTCTTTTTTTATAAATATAAAATAACAGTTAATATTGCAAATTTACTTAAATTTGCTGCAGAAGAAATAATAAACTTTCTTTTTCTGTTTCTTTTCAGTCTCTTTCTTTACTTGTAATCTTCCTTCCTTCCTTCCTTCCTTCCTTCCTTCCTTCCTTCCTTCCTTCCTTCCTTCCTTCCTTCCTTCCTTCTTTATTTTTTATCTTGAGGATTTCTAATCTTGAGAAATCAACTCTGGGCAAGTGAGAAGTAAGAAAAGCACCACACAAAATAGCCTCCAAAACAAAAATGATTTTGGTCTGCGTTTAGTTCTTTTGGCTTTTTTCAAAAGGTCATGTTAAAGGGGAGGAGGGAAAGTATAATATGTTTCTTGAACTCAGATGTGCTGCTGTTTTCATGCTTTCCAACATGCCTGTTTCAAAGGTTCTTAGTGGTTGTTCATGATTTGTTACTTTGAGTCACATTTGAGAAATGGTAAAAATTTTCAATTCTTTGTTTATTTACTCTTCTGTAAAGGCTGCTTCATGTTTCTTTGGGCTGGAAAATTGTATAAAAATCAACTGTGCAGGGCCTGTACAAGGAGAACTATGAAAATCCTACACTGAGGAACTCTTTTATATCAAGCAATATGTAAATGAAGGCACAATTTCTCCTTTAAAGGCAACAGTTGACACCCACCAACACAAAGTGTGTGCATTTTCTCAAATCCTTTTCTATCCTATATCCTTCATTTATTAGAGAGAGACAGAAATATCCTTGGCCTAAACTTTTTGTTCTTACTTGTTATTCCAGGCTTGTAGACCTGCGTTCCTATTGGTCCGGAAGAGCCGGGCCATGATTGGACGATATAAAGCACTCCTGATTGGTTCGTATGAGGTTTGCTGCGATTGGGTAAAACCAAGCGTGGCAAGCTCAAAAGACTGTCATAGGCTGCCTAGCCACAGCCAGCTCTATAAAAAGGGCTGCCACGGCTAGGCTTGTTGTCTCAGAATCTGCCTCCTTAATAAAGAGCTATTGTTCACTCCTTGAGCCTCGTGTCTCAATAGGACCCACCGACCATACTTAACACTGGCGATGAGGGTGGGATTCTGAGACAACAAGGTTGATTAGCACATGGCAAACAGTGCTAAGATGACCAGCAAAATGGCCACCGCATTCAACCGGCGAGACAACCACCGCAACAGAAAAACTCACAGCCTCCACCCACCATGGCAACATCGAATCCCCTTCTGACAGCGAAGAGGAAGAAATTCACAGACTTCAGTCAGATCGTGAACGGCAAGACCGGTGCAGTCGTAAGTCAAGGTACCAATGTGCCGGCTGCGGAGGAAATCACCCGCATTCCAAATGCAAATTCCTGGATGCTGTTTGCCATTTTTGTGAGAAACGAGGGCATATCGCCAAAGTATGCCGCAACAAAAGAAATTTCAGCCCCCGGCGCCGAGGAAACAGCCTGAGAAGACTAGATGGCACCCCCATCAAAAACTGGGACCGCCCGACTGACAGCAGATGGAGCCAGGATAGCCAAACTAAGAATTTCATAGATGTACCAAGAAGGGAAGAAACACACCAAACAGTTATCATTGGTCACACTTCACCAATAGACTCACGGAAGATACGTGTTGAGGTCACCATCGAAAACCAACCATGCACTATGGAAGTAGACTCTGGCTCTTACCTCTCTATGGTATCTTGGTGGACCATAAAACACCTGATACCCACCATACGCCGTGAAGAACTAAATGACCAGAAACTGATTTTAAGAGACTATCAAGGGAACCGCATCCCAATCACTGGACTGGACACTTCAAGATTTCTTTTAAAAACCATACCAGCATCCTACCACTCACAATCGTTGATAAGGACCGCCCCAGCCTAATCGGTTTGCAATGGTTCGCACCCCTGGGGATCGAGATGGCAGGCATCAACCACACAGATGATGAAGACTGGGAAGTGATGCTCGTACGAGACTTCCAAGAGGTCTTCGATGACACCTTAGGCAAGTACAAGGGATCCCCAATCTCCTTTAATATTAGCCCTGACATTGCACCCATCTGCCTCAAACCGCGCCAAGTGCCATTTGCACTCAAGCCGAAAATAGATGAGCAATTAAATAAGCTCATAGTGCAAGGCATATTAGAACCTATCGACCATGCCCAATGGGAAACACCAATTGTCACCCCCATCAAACCAGATGGCTCCCTGACGATTTGTGGAGACTACAAGGCCACCCTCAACCATGCTTTGCAGCAAAGTGCCTACCCCGTGCTGGTAGTCCAGCATCTCCTACACTCACTGGGGGGGTGGCAGAATCTTTGCAAAGCTCAACCTGGCACAAGCCTATCAACAACTGCCGGTTGATGCTGAAACCGCTGAAGCTCAAACTATCGTGACACATCAAGGGGCATTTAAATGCAATCGACTCCAATTTGGAGTCAGCGTCACACCCGGGTTTTTCCAGAGCCTAATGGAAAGACTGCTGCATGGAATTAAAGGAGTCGTACCCTATTTTGACAACGTATTAGTAGCAGCCCCCAATAAGAAACAATTGGAAAAATGACTCAGGGCAGTCCTTCAAAAATTTAAAGACTCCGGCCTCAAAGTAAAAAAAGAAAAGTGTCAATTATGTACTGAAAGGGTTTAATTCCTCAGATACCTCCTTGACAAAAAGGGAATTCACCCCATCGACAGAAAACTAAAAGCCATCAAAGAAGCCCCCAGACCAAAAAACAAAATGGACCTCCAAGCATTCCTTGGACTTATTAATTTCTATAACATTTTCCTACCCCAGAAAGTGACTGTCAGGGAAGCCTTGCATAGACTCCTTGACAAAAAGGCTTCCTGGATATGGGGATGGCAAGAAGAACATGCTTTCCAGCAAATAAAAAACCTTTTGACTTCAGACGCAGTCCTCATGCAATACAACGAAACCCTACCACTGACTGTTACTTGCGATGCATCTCCCTTCGATGTTGGCGCAATCTTAAGCCATACTTTGCCAAATGGAACAGAGCCCCCCGTTGCATTTTTTTCCAGAACCCTGTCCAACCCGGAGAGGAACTACAGCCAGCTGGACAAAGAAGCCCTCGCCATCGTCTCAGCAGTAAAAAGATTCCACAAATACATTTATGGTAGGACATTTTCGATTATTACAGACCATAAACCCCTGATTCGCATTTTGGCGGGTAACAAACCCACTCCACACATCCTGTCACCTAGAATGACACGATGGTCTGAATTTCTTGCCACTTATAATTACCAATTAATACATCGCCCAGGCAAGACTATCTCGCACGCCGATGCTTTAAGTCGCTCCCCCTTGCCAGACGTGCAAGATGACCCAGCACCCACATTACCAATCTTGCAAATTGAAACGTTACCCATGCCACCCGTAACCGTGCAAGACATTGCACATGCAACAAGGAAGGACAAACGCTTGGTGTGAGTCCTCAGCTGGGTGGAGAGGGGTTGGCCTGACAACGAACAAAACGAACTCTTTAAGCCATTTAAAAATCAACAAACTGAACTCTTCTCCCAAAAGGGTTGCACTTTGTGGGAAGACTGGGTGATAATACCGGAAACATTACAGAAAAAAGTTTTAGAATTGCTACACGAGGGGCACCCAGGCATTGTATGAATGAAAGCCCTGGCCAGAAGCTCCGCTTGGTGGCCAGGCATGGACAAACAAATTGAAACCTAGGTCGCTGCTTGTAACAGATGCCAAGAGACTCGCTCGGCTCCCCCAAAAGCCCCACCTTTAGAATGGGAGATACCCAGAGGCCCATGGTCATGCATCCATATTGACTTCACGGGGCCAACCAAGGGACAAAGCTTCTTAATAACTGTTGATGCTTATTCGAACTGGCTCGAAGTAAGCAAAATGAAATCAACCACCACAGAAGCTGTCATCAAAAAATTAAATAAACTTTTCACCACGCATGGTCTGCCAGATGTGATAGTATCTGACAATGGCCCCCAGTTTACTGCATTGGCGTTTGAACAATACTTGGCAGATTGTGGCATCCGACACTCATTGACCTCGCCATCTCTCCTGGCGATGAATGGCAGGGTGGAACGCATGGTCCAATTTATGAAAAAAACTCTTCAAAGGATGGAGCATGGTAACATCCACGAAAAAGTCACCAAAATGCTCCTTCTACAACACATCACACCAAACAGCACAACAAACAAGAGCCCAGCAGAATTGCTGATGGGCAAATGACTCCGTTCCCCCTTAGATCGCCTGCACCCGGCTTACACCCCTGAGAAACCCCTCGGTTCCAGCAGCAAGCACCGCGCCTTCAACATAGGTGACACTGTCTTTGCCAAAAACTTTACAGGGGAACCCACTATGGCTCCCTGCCAAAATCACCCAAATCACGGGCCCTTGTTCCTACCACCTCGAAACCACTGATGGTAGGTGTTGGAAACGACATATCAAGCAGCTTAGGTCCAGGCTTGCCACCTTTCCCCTCACAGACTCTAACCAAGGAATCGGGGGGGGGGGGACCTCAAACTCTGAAAAAGAATTGACACCTGCGCAAGCAGAACACCCCCCACACACATTAAATAAAGACCAAACATCAAACCAACAATACTTACCAGCCAGCAGAGAACCGTGGCAGATGGGTACTTGACCTGGAAGCAACAGCCGGACAAGGTCTACCAGCCCAGAGAGCCCGGGCGGGCGCAGCAGAGCGAATGACTCAACCAACCCGGAGTCACCAGGTGGGAGTCGCAGCTGTAGGCCTGGCTCACCCTTCCAGGCAGTTCCATCGAGAAGCTTGAGGAGTGATGCGGAGCCTGTCCGAACCTGACGACGACCAGAGACATTATGAACCGCACAAGTCAAATAGGCAGGTATGAAGACCCACCTACTTGCGTGACTACGTTACCCTGCCCCTTGGATGGAACCAAGAGGGGAGGGGTGTTCCATACTAGCAGGCTTGTAGACCTGCGTTCCTATTGGTCTGGAAAAGCCGGGCTGTGATTGGACGATATAAAGCACTCCTGATTGGTTTGTATGAGGTTTGCCGCGATTGGGTAAAACCAAGCGTGGCAAGCTCAAAAGACTGTCAGAGGCTGCCTAGCCGCAGCCAGCTCTATAAAAAGGGCTGCCGCAGCTAGGCTTGTTGTCTCAGAATCTGCCTCCTTAATAAAGAGCTTTTGTTCAGTCCTTGAGCCTCGTGTCTCAATGGGACCCACCAACCATACTTAACACTTGTAGTCCTTGGAGGTAATGTTTCACTGCATCTACAGTTTCCTTCCATTTTCAGTTCTTGTACAGAGGAAATCTCATTGAAACATCTTTCTTTTTAGGTGTCAGATCTGAAGTTCAGTTAGTGGAGGGGATGTGAGAAGACCTGGGGAGTCCCTCTGGCTCTCCTGTCAAGTCTCTGGATTCATCTTCAGCAGCTTTGACATGGGCTGGGTAAGACAAGCTCCAGGGAAAAGACTTGAATGGGTTGCAAGCATGAGTACATACACCACTTACTACTCTGACAAGGTGAAGAGGCACTTCACCATCTCCAGGGATGATGCGAAAAACCAGCTGTATCTGCAAATGAACAACCTCAAACCAGAAGATACAGCTGTCTATTACTGTGCAAGAGACACTGTGAGAGAAAGTGAATCTGAAGCTATACAAGAACCTTCTCTACTCTGAGTTGCTTACACTTAGTACCTTTATTTCTTTTAATATGACCAAATTTCCTCAGTCTCATTTTTTTACATTATTCATTTTTCCCCATTCATTTATACACTATCTGCTTAAACTTAAGCCTTCTTAAGTCTTTCTACATAAATCTATATAAAATCCCCAGATGCCTGAAGGTCCCTCCCCTCCACTGATCAATGCCAAGAGTGCCAGATATTGGCAACTACAAATCTCCATTCCCTTGAAGCATTTTGGGTCTGTATATTTTGTGGTGTCTTCCTGCTTGGTTGTCACTACTTGTTTATCTTACCACCACCTACAAATTGGGAGAAGTTTTGACATGAAGTGCTACATACACATTCAAATCCATTGGCTTCCTTCCTCTATAAGGACATGAAACAAATCCTGTGGTTTCATCTTTTGGAGTTTTAAATTTTGAAATGTGATTTTGGAAAGGAAATTCAGCTGCCCTACTTGAACTTTGTAAAGCATGAATTATTTTTAATCAAATGTGAAGCAACCCATTGTATCAATAATAAAAAATGTTTGTCTTCATGCTTATAAGGACAAGTCCATATCTGTGTGTTTTAGCATACTAATATTGGTATGCTAAAAATATCTATAGCATTAATGCGGCGATGACTTTTTTATACAATTCATAAATTAAAGGACAATAGACAATTGTTCCTTACTTGAAATATATCTGTGGAAGTGCAAACCCTTGAATACAAGCTAACTCATTGATCCTTCTCTGTCCATTGCAGTCATTTTTTTTATTATAAATTTTATTGTTTTTTAAGACAAACATAGACAAACAAAACATAAAAACATCAAGCCACCTTCCACATATATACATACAGCATGTTGGTTGGTTTACAGATTGTTTTGGGCTTCCATTTCGTAGTCTTCAATTATAATTACATTGTATATATTCTCATATTTTCAATCAAATATTAAATACATTAATATCATAGTTAATCATTTCACTATACAATTATTCATTCATGTTTTACAAAATAATCCATATTTTACTTAATTTGTTTTATGACAGTTCATATTATCATCTCAAATCTATCCTACAATCATTTTGTAGATATAATAAGAAAAAAATATATCTTTATATATTTATTATTTTCTAAAGATTTACATATTTCATTACCATGTTTTATTGTCTAACCATTGACAGAATAGATTCCAAATTTTATAAAATTGTTTATCATCTTGTCTCTGATTTCAAATGTCAATCTACTCCTTTCAGTACATTCTAATATTTTCTTAATAATTTCTTAATAATTAATAATTTAATAATTTTAATAATTTCTTAATAATAATAATCATCCTGTGATGGTATTTTCTCATTTTTCCAGTTTTTGGCAAATACGATCCTAGCCACTGTTAATACATTTACAATCAAGTATTTCAATTCTTTACTATATATTTCAGGTAAAATTCCCAATAAAAATATCTCTGGTTTCAAGTCTATATGCTTTTTTGTCATTTTTTCCAACCACGTGTAGATTTTAGTCCAAATTTTTTTGGCATCCGCACAAGTCCACCAGATATGGTAATATGAGCCAGGTATCTGATGACATTTCCATAATTTTTCAGATTTCTTCTTGAACATTCTTGGTATTCTTGTTGGAGGAAAATGCCATCTGTAAAACATCTTATACAAATTTTCTTTATATGCTGTTGACATTGTCATTTTATAATTTTGAGACCACATTTTTTGCCATTTCTCCAGATCAATCCCATATCCAAAATTCTTCCCCAAGCAATCATTGTTTCTTTAACTTGTTCTTCTTCTAGTTTAATTTTGAATAAATATCCGTACAATTTTTAAATCACCCTTTCATCAGTACCAGTCAAAATTTTATCTAAATCAGTCAGTTTATCATAGAAACCTTCTGTTTTAGAATCTTTATCATACCTTGAATGTATTTGCACATATGAAAACCAATTTATCTTTATACCTTGTTCCTCTAATTTTTGCATAGATTTAAGTTCACCCTTTTCATTCAATATTTCACCATATCTAACTGTTTGTTCCTTTTTATATATTATAGGATAAGAAAATGCTTCAATAGTCGATAGCCAGACTGGAATTTTCAAATAACATTGCTTTTTAGTCTTCTCCCAGTTTAACCACAGAGACTCTCATATATAATGTCTTCTAAAATACCCCTGTGTTTTAGTTCCTTTATACCATAAAAAAGCATGCCACCCCAACAACAGATCATGTTCTTCTAATGTCAACAATCTAGTATTTCTTAAAGTTATCCATTCCTTAACCCACATCAAATTTGTAATTTAGTAATACAACTCCCAGTTAGGCAAACCAAATCCTCCTCTTACTCTGGCATCTTGCAAAAGTTTTAACTTTATTCTTGCTTTCTTACATTGCCATATATATTTCAACAAAAAATTTTTAAATCTTCAAAATAATCTTTTCCAATTCTAACTGGAATTGTTTGGAACAAATATAAAATTCTGAGTAATATATTCATCTTGATTGTTGACATTCTCCCTATTAATGACAGTTGTAAATTTTCCCATTTTGCCAAATTTAGCGCTATCTGCTGCTTAAGTTTAATATAGTTATTCTCTTTTAGTGTACTACATCTTGCTGTCAAATGTATCCCCAAATACTTGACCTTGTTCGTGACTTGAATTTTCAATAGGTCTGCCAGTTCTTCCTTTTGTCTTGATAGCATATTCTTTGTCAAAATCTTTATTTTGTCTTTATTTTCAAACCACCTTTCCATATACCTCTAACTTTTCTATCAATTTTGATGTTGTTTCTAGTGGATCTTCTAAAATGAAAACCAGATCATCTGCGAATGCTTGCAACTTAAAATCTTCCTTTTTAATTTTCATCCCTTTTATATTCTTTTCTTCTCTAATATTTCTGTTTAGCACTTCCTAGGTTAACACAAACCACAGAGGTGATAGTGGGCACCCTTGTCTTGTTCCTTTTCTTATATCAATAGAGTCTGTCAGTTCTCCCTCTATCATTACCTTTGCCGTTTGGTTATGATATATAGCTTCTATTGCTTGAGTAAATTTTTTACCAAAACCCATCTGTTCCAGCTGTAATAACATGAATCACCAATTCACATTATCAAATGCCTTCTGTGCATCTAAAAATATCAAAGCCATTTGTTTTTCAGGATGTGCCTTGTAGTATTCCAAAGTGTTCAAGATTACTCTCATATTGTCTTTAATTTGTCTCTTTGGCAGAAATCCATTTTGATCAGGGTGGATAAAATTGTTTAGGTATTTTTTAAGTCTTTCTGCTGATATTGAAGCAAAGATTTTATAATCTGCAT
>NC_142008.1:119408072-119455207 GCF_049901715.1 Pseudonaja textilis | reverse complement strand
GGTGAAGTATGTATTGGATAGGCAGTGGTTGGTTAGATCTAGGATGTGCTTGGGGGGTTGGATTTGTTTTGGATGGCTGTCAAGGCTTCTTTTATTAGCACTTGGGTGAAGAGGGATATGACATGAAGCTTACTAGTAGGTCGCTAGGTTGTAAGTTTTGTTTCTTTATGATCTCGATGAATTGGAATGAGTTTCTTACGTGTGAGTTGATGGATTCTGCATAAGGTTGTAGTTGTTTGGCGAGAAATTTGGCTAGGTTTTGTAGAGGTGAGCCTATGGAGCTGACTATTGGTCTGAGTGGGGTTCCTTCTTTGTGTATTTTGGGGAGACCATAAAGCTTGGGGCATCTGGATGATTTTCTCTGGGTATGATTCGTTGCTGGATTTCTTCACTGATGGGGAGGCTTTTATTTTGGATTTGGTAGTTTTTCTAGGTAGGTGGTGGGGTCTGTCTTTAGGGGTTTGTATGCGGGGTCTTGGAGTAGGTTGGTTAACTTGGTTTGGTAGTCAGATGTGTTCATAACCACTGTCGCATTGCCCTTGTCTGCTGGTAGAATTATTATGCTGGTGTCTTCTTTCAGGTTAAGTAGTGCAGTTCGTTCTTCTTTGGATAAGTTGCTTTTGGGTGGTTTGCTAGTGCAGAGGATGTTGGTGATTTCAAGTCTGATTTTGTTAGCATCATCAGGGTTGGTTTTGGTCAGAGCTGGTTTCAACTCCGCATATGATGGTTTCTGTGGGGATGTGTTTGGGAGGCGACAGCAAAGTTGAATCCTTTTGAAAGGACCTTGGTTTCAGCTTCAGTGAGGATCTTGTCTGAGATGTTGTGCACTGTTTGTTTCATGTGTGGCTGTGGGGGGAGGAGTTGGTTTCTGGCGTTGTTGTAGTTTCCTGAGTTTGTTGGTGTGTGTGTCTGTCTTGAGGGTGGTCTGTGTTTGGCTCTCCAGACAGCGAGTTGTTGGTTGTCCCAAAGTAGAGGTGAATCTTGTTGCTGAGTCTGAGGTGGAGTGTGAGGAGATCTTTGTTGATTTGGTCTAGGAGAAACCTTTTTGTGTGAAGTTCATTTCTAATTAGGGCCAGTTCTGTTCTTTTTAGGATGCGTTTGGTGGCTGCTGTGTTGGTGTGGAATTTCAATTGGAAGCTTGTGGGAATTAAATTTTGATCTCGGCAGTTGCATAAGAATGCAAGGTCACATAAAATGGAGGCTCTTTGGACTTCAAGTTTTCATAAGTCCTGGTCAGATGGTGGGTTTCCTCCCGTAGAGGTGCAGTATTTGTTTTCTGAGGTTCTGCGGTGTTTGTATGTGGATCTTTGGTTGTTCGGGTTTTCTCCGCGTAAGATTCGAAGTATCTAGGCAAGGTTTCGATGAAGTCTCATTCATCATCTTCAGGCTTCTGTCTCCGGCTCTGTGCTTCTCAGAGTAATGTGAGATTGCAGCTGCTTCCTCCTTTTAACTGCCAGTGGGGTGGGACTTGATTGGGTGGGGGCTTGGCTGTGTTCTGATTGGGTGGGGTGTGTTCTCATTGGTAGGGGTTTGGCTGTGTTCTGATTGGTTGGGGGTTAGCCGTGTTCTGATTGGTTGGAGCGTGTTCTGTTCAGGTGGGGGCTTGGTTGTGCTCAGGTTAGTCTTAGTTGCTGGGGATTTGAGCTGGTGAGTTGTGATCTTGCTGTTTGGCTTGAGTTCGTGGTCCTTCTGCATCTTCATAGTGGGTGTCGGTTTGCTTCATGTATGGCTCGGAGGGTTTGAAGTGGGTAGTGATGCAGCTGCCGTGCAGCTTCTGGTCCATGGTCGTGTCTCATCTTCTGAGTGGGTGGGAGTCTGTTTTCTACATGGAAGTGTGGTGGTGGCATCTTGTGTGGCTCTCATGGGTGTGGGTCTGGTGTCCTTCTTCATGTTGGGTACTCGTCTGTTCATGAGGCGGGTTTCCAAATGGCTGGAAGGCGGGAGGTGTCATCTCGTTTGTTCATGCTGTGTGGGCGTTTTCTATCTCTATGGCTTCTCTGATTATTCTGCTGTTGAAGTGTTCGGTTTTGGCGATAGTTCTGGTATTTTTAAAATCAATTTCATGTCCTGTGGCTTTGAGGTGTTGGACCAGGGAAGAGGTCGTTTCTTCTTTTTTTTTTATTGAGTTCTTATGTTCTTCAATGCGTGCACTTATTCTTCTCTTAGTTTGTCCAATGTATGTGGTAGGGCAGGCAGTGCAGGGGATTTCATATACTCCTTGGTTTTCTAATTCGATTTTGTCTTTGGGGTTTCTTAGGATGGTGGATATTTTTCTGTTTGTGCAGAATGCTGTTTTGATGTTGTGTTTTTGGAGGATCTTGCTAATTTTGTCTGTAGTGCCTTTTATATATGGGAGGAGGGCTTTGCCGTTTTCTTGTTCTCTGTCTTGGATTTTGGTTGGGGTTTCTTTTTGGATTAGGTGGGTAATCTTCTTTCTTTGGAATCCATTGGCTGCAAGTACGTTGGTGAGAGTGTGTAGTTCGGTTTTTGGTGTTGTTCATCGGCTAAGCATTTTGTTCTGGAGATGAGTGTCTTGGCTACGGAATTGATCTGTGCTGGGTGGTGGTGTGAGAGTGCATGTAGATAGCGGTTAGTATGTGTTTTCTTCTGGTAGATGGTGTGTCCTAGGGAGCCATTGGATCTTTTGTATACCAAGACATCTAGGAAGGGAAGTTGGTTGTTGGCTTCTGTTTCCATGGTGAATTGTATTTTGGGGTGTAGGCTGTTGAGGTGTGTGAGGAAGTTGTTCAGTTTTCTTTCCCATGTGGCCAGATGATGAAGGTGTCATCTACGTATCTGAGCCAGAGTTTGGGTTTGTGGTCGTATTTTCTAGAGCTTGTGTTTCAAAGTGTTCCATGTAGAGGTTTGCGATGACAGGTGAGAGGGTGATCCCATGGGTGCTCCTTCTATTTGTTTGTATTTTTGTCCATTGTAGGTGAAGTATGTATTGGATAGGCAGTGGTTGGTTAGATCTAGGATGTGCTTGGGGGGTTGGATTTGTTTTGGATGGCTGTCAAGGCTTCTTTTATTGGCACTTGGGTGAAGAGGGATATGACATGAAGCTTACTAGTAGGTCGCTAGGTTGTAAGTTTTGTTTCTTTATGATCTCGATGAATTGGAATGAGTTTCTTACGTGTGAGTTGATGGATTCTGCATAAGGTTGTAGTTGTTTGGCGAGAAATTTGGCTAGGTTTTGTAGAGGTGAGCCTATGGAGCTGACTATTGGTCTGAGTGGGGTTCCTTCTTTGTGTATTTTGGGGAGACCATAAAGCTTGGGGCATCTGGATGATTTTTCTCTGGGTATGATTCGTTGCTGGATTTCTTCACTGATGGGGAGGCTTTTATTTTGGATTTGGTAGTTTTTCTAGGTAGGTGGTGGGGTCTGTCTTTAGGGGTTTGTATGCGGGGTCTTGGAGTAGGTTGGTTAACTTGGTTTGGTAGTCAGATGTGTTCCTAACCACTGTCGCATTGCCCTTGTCTGCTGGTAGAATTATTATGCTGGTGTCTTCTTTCAGGTTAAGTAGTGCAGTTCGTTCTTCTTTGGATAAGTTGCTTTTGGGTGGTTTGCTAGTGCAGAGGATGTTGGTGATTTCAAGTCTGATTTTGTTAGCATCATCAGGGTTGGTTTTGGTCAGAGCTGGTTTCAACTCCGCATATGATGGTTTCTGTGGGGATGTGTTTGGGAGCGACAGCAAAGTTGAATCCTTTTGAAAGGACCTTGGTTTCAGCTTCAGTGAGGATCTTGTCTGAGATGTTGTGCACTGTTTGTTTCATGTGTGGCTGTGGGGGAGGAGGAGTTGGTTTCTGGCGTTGTTGTAGTTTCCTGAGTTTGTTGGTGTGTGTGTCTGTCTTGAGGGTGGTCTGTGTTTGGCTCTCCAGACAGCGAGTTGTTGGTTGTCCCAAAGTAGAGGTGAATCTTGTTGCTGAGTCTGAGGTGGAGTGTGAGGAGATCTTTGTTGATTTGGTCTAGGAGAAACCTTTTTGTGTGAAGTTCATTTCTAATTAGGGCCAGTTCTGTTCTTTTTAGGATGCGTTTGGTGGCTGCTGTGTTGGTGTGGAATTTCAATTGGAAGCTTGTGGGAATTAAATTTTGATCTCGGCAGTTGCATAAGAATGCAAGGTCACATAAAATGGAGGCTCTTTGGACTTCAAGTTTTTCATAAGTCCTGGTCAGATGGTGGGTTTCCTCCCGTAGAGGTGCAGTATTTGTTTTCTGAGGTTCTCGGGGTATTGGTATGTGGATCTTTGGTTGTTCGGGTTTTCTCCCGCGTAAGATTCGAAGTATCTAGGCAAGGTTTCGATGAAGTCTCATTCATCATCTTCAGGCTTCTGTCTCCGGCTCTGTGCTTCTCAGAGTAATGTGAGATTGCAGCTGCTTCCTCCTTTTAACTGCCAGTGGGGTGGGACTTGATTGGGTGGGGGCTTGGCTGTGTTCTGATTGGGTGGGGTGTGTTCTCATTGGTAGGGGTTTGGCTGTGTTCTGATTGGTTGGGGGTTAGCCGTGTTCTGATTGGTTGGAGCGTGTTCTGTTCAGGTGGGGGCTTGGTTGTGCTCAGGTTAGTCTTAGTTGCTGGGGATTTGAGCTGGTGAGTTGTGATCTTGCTGTTTGGCTTGAGTTCGTGGTCCTTCTGCATCTTCATAGTGGGTGTCGGTTTGCTTCATGTATGGCTCGGAGGGTTTGAAGTGGGTAGTGATGCAGCTGCCGTGCAGCTTCTGGTCCATGGTCGTGTCTCATCTTCTGAGTGGGTGGGAGTCTGTTTTCTACATGGAAGTGTGGTGGTGGCATCTTGTGTGGCTCTCATGGGTGTGGGTCTGGTGTCCTTCTTCATGTTAGGTACTCGTCTGTTCATGAGGCGGGTTTCCAAATGGCTGGAAGGCGGGAGGTGTCATCTCGTTTGTTCATGCTGTGTGGGCGTTTTTCTATCTCTATGGCTTCTCTGATTATTCTGCTGTTGAAGTGTTCGGTTTTGGCGATAGTTCTGGTATTTTTAAAATCAATTTCATGTCCTGTGGCTTTGAGGTGTTGGACCAGGGAAGAGGTCGTTTCTTCTTTTTTTTTGATTGAGTTCTTATGTTCTTCAATGCGTGCACTTATTCTTCTCTTAGTTTGTCCAATGTATGTGGTAGGGCAGGCAGTGCAGGGATTTCATATACTCCTTGGTTTTCTAATTCGATTTTGTCTTTGGGGTTTCTTAGGATGGTGGATATTTTTCTGTTTGTGCAGAATGCTGTTTTGATGTTGTGTTTTTGGAGGATCTTGCTAATTTTGTCTGTAGTGCCTTTTATATATGGGAGGAGGGCTTTGCCGTTTTCTTGTTCTCTGTCTTGGATTTTGGTTGGGGTTTCTTTTTGGATTAGGTGGGTAATCTTCTTTCTTTGGAATCCATTGGCTGCAAGTACGTTGGTGAGAGTGTGTAGTTCGGTTTTTGGTGTTGTTCATCGGCTAAGCATTTTGTTCTGGAGATGAGTGTCTTGGCTACGGAATTGATCTGTGCTGGGTGGTGGTGTGAGAGTGCATGTAGATAGCGGTTAGTATGTGTTTTCTTCTGGTAGATGGTGTGTCCTAGGGAGCCATTGGATCTTTTGTATACCAAGACATCTAGGAAGGAAGTTGGTTGTTGGCTTCTGTTTCCATGGTGAATTGTATTTTGGGGTGTAGGCTGTTGAGGTGTGTGAGGAAGTTGTTCAGTTTTTCTTTCCCATGTGGCCAGATGATGAAGGTGTCATCTACGTATCTGAGCCAGAGTTTGGGTTTGTGGTCGTATTTTTCTAGAGCTTGTGTTTCAAAGTGTTCCATGTAGAGGTTTGCGATGACAGGTGAGAGGGTGATCCCATGGGTGCTCCTTCTATTTGTTTGTATTTTTGTCCATTGTAGGTGAAGTATGTATTGGATAGGCAGTGGTTGGTTAGATCTAGGATGTGCTTGGGGGGTTGGATTTGTTTTGGATGGCTGTCAAGGCTTCTTTTATTGGCACTTGGGTGAAGAGGGATATGACATCGAAGCTTACTAGTAGGTCGCTAGGTTGTAAGTTTTGTTTCTTTATGATCTCGATGAATTGGAATGAGTTTCTTACGTGTGAGTTGATGGATTCTGCATAAGGTTGTAGTTGTTTGGCGAGAAATTTGGCTAGGTTTTGTAGAGGTGAGCCTATGGAGCTGACTATTGGTCTGAGTGGGGTTCCTTCTTTGTGTATTTTGGGGAGACCATAAAGCTTGGGGCATCTGGATGATTTTTCTCTGGGTATGATTCGTTGCTGGATTTCTTCACTGATGGGGAGGCTTTTATTTTGGATTTGGTAGTTTTTCTAGGTAGGTGGTGGGGTCTGTCTTTAGGGGTTTGTATGCGGGGTCTTGGAGTAGGTTGGTTAACTTGGTTTGGTAGTCAGATGTGTTCATAACCACTGTCGCATTGCCCTTGTCTGCTGGTAGAATTATTATGCTGGTGTCTTCTTTCAGGTTAAGTAGTGCAGTTCGTTCTTCTTTGGATAAGTTGCTTTTGGGTGGTTTGCTAGTGCAGAGGATGTTGGTGATTTCAAGTCTGATTTTGTTAGCATCATCAGGGTTGGTTTTGGTCAGGCTGGTTTCAACTCCGCATATGATGGTTTCTGTGGGGATGTGTTTGGGAGCGACAGCAAAGTTGAATCCTTTTGAAAGGACCTTGGTTTCAGCTTCAGTGAGGATCTTGTCTGAGATGTTGTGCACTGTTTGTTTCATGTGTGGCTGTGGGGGGAGGAGTTGGTTTCTGGCGTTGTTGTAGTTTCCTGAGTTTGTTGGTGTGTGTGTCTGTCTTGAGGGTGGTCTGTGTTTCGGCTCTCCAGACAGCGAGTTGTTTGGTTGTCCCAAAGTAGAGGTGAATCTTGTTGCTGAGTCTGAGGTGGAGTGTGAGGAGATCTTTGTTGATTTGGTCTAGGAGAAACCTTTTTGTGTGAAGTTCATTTCTAATTAGGGCCAGTTCTGTTCTTTTTAGGATGCGTTTGGTGGCTGCTGTGTTGGTGTGGAATTTCAATTGGAAGCTTGTGGGAATTAAATTTTGATCTCGGCAGTTGCATAAGAATGCAAGGTCACATAAAATGGAGGCTCTTTGGACTTCAAGTTTTCATAAGTCCTGGTCAGATGGTGGGTTTCCTCCCGTAGAGGTGCAGTATTTGTTTTCTGAGGTTCTCGCGGTATTTGTATGTGGATCTTTGGTTGTTCGGGTTTTCTCGCGTAAGATTGAAGTATCTAGGCAAGGTTTCGATGAAGTCTCATTCATCATCTTCAGGCTTCTGTCTCCGGCTCTGTGCTTCTCAGAGTAATGTGAGATTGCAGCTGCTTCCTCCTTTTAACTGCCAGTGGGGTGGGACTTGATTGGGTGGGGGCTTGGCTGTGTTCTGATTGGGTGGGGTGTGTTCTCATTGGTAGGGGTTTGGCTGTGTTCTGATTGGTTGGGGTTAGCCGTGTTCTGATTGGTTGGAGCGTGTTCTGTTCAGGTGGGGGCTTGGTTGTGCTCAGGTTAGTCTTAGTTGCTGGGGATTTGAGCTGGTGAGTTGTGATCTTGCTGTTTGGCTTGAGTTCGTGGTCCTTCTGCATCTTCATAGTGGGTGTCGGTTTGCTTCATGTATGGCTCGGAGGGTTTGAAGTGGGTAGTGATGCAGCTGCCGTGCAGCTTCTGGTCCATGGTCGTGTCTCATCTTCTGAGTGGGTGGGAGTCTGTTTTCTACATGGAAGTGTGGTGGTGGCATCTTGTGTGGCTCTCATGGGTGTGGGTCTGGTGTCCTTCTTCATGTTGGGTACTCGTCTGTTCATGAGGCGGGTTTCCAAATGGCTGGAAGGCGGGAGGTGTCATCTCGTTTGTTCATGCTGTGTGGGCGTTTTCTATCTCTATGGCTTCTCTGATTATTCTGCTGTTGAAGTGTTCGGTTTTGGCGATAGTTCTGGTATTTTTAAAATCAATTTCATGTCCTGTGGCTTTGAGGTGTTGGACCAGGGAAGAGGTCGTTTCTTCTTTTTTTTTGATTGAGTTCTTATGTTCTTCAATGCGTGCACTTATTCTTCTCTTAGTTTGTCCAATGTATGTGGTAGGGCAGGCAGTGCAGGGGATTTCATATACTCCTTGGTTTTCTAATTCGATTTTGTCTTTGGGGTTTCTTAGGATGGTGGATATTTTCTGTTTGTGCAGAATGCTGTTTTGATGTTGTGTTTTTGGAGGATCTTGCTAATTTTGTCTGTAGTGCCTTTTATATATGGGAGGAGGGCTTTGCCGTTTTCTTGTTCTCTGTCTTGGATTTTGGTTGGGGTTTCTTTTTGGATTAGGTGGGTAATCTTCTTTCTTTGGAATCCATTGGCTGCAAGTACGTTGGTGAGAGTGTGTAGTTCGGTTTTTGGTGTTGTTCATCGGCTAAGCATTTTGTTCTGGAGATGAGTGTCTTGGCTACGGAATTGATCTGTGCTGGGTGGTGGTGTGAGAGTGCATGTAGATAGCGGTTAGTATGTGTTTTCTTCTGGTAGATGGTGTGTCCTAGGGAGCCATTGGATCTTTTGTATACCAAGACATCTAGGAAGGGAAGTTGGTTGTTGGCTTCTGTTTCCATGGTGAATTGTATTTTGGGGTGTAGGCTGTTGAGGTGTGTGAGGAAGTTGTTCAGTTTTTCTTTCCCATGTGGCCAGATGATGAAGGTGTCATCTACGTATCTGAGCCAGAGTTTGGGTTTGTGGTCGTATTTTTCTAGAGCTTGTGTTTCAAAGTGTTCCATGTAGAGGTTTGCGATGACAGGTGAGAGGGTGATCCCATGGGTGCTCCTTCTATTTGTTTGTATTTTTGTCCATTGTAGGTGAAGTATGTATTGGATAGGCAGTGGTTGGTTAGATCTAGGATGTGCTTGGGGGTTGGATTTGTTTTGGATGGCTGTCAAGGCTTCTTTTATTGGCACTTGGGTGAAGAGGATATGACATGAAGCTTACTAGTAGGTCGCTAGGTTGTAAGTTTTGTTTCTTTATGATCTCGATGAATTGGAATGAGTTTCTTACGTGTGAGTTGATGGATTCTGCATAAGGTTGTAGTTGTTTGGCGAGAAATTTGGCTAGGTTTTGTAGAGGTGAGCCTATGGAGCTGACTATTGGTCTGAGTGGGGTTCCTTCTTTGTGTATTTTGGGGAGACCATAAAGCTTGGGGCATCTGGATGATTTTTCTCTGGGTATGATTAGTTGCTGGATTTCTTCACTGATGGGGAGGCTTTTATTTTGGATTTGGTAGTTTTTCTAGGTAGGTGGTGGGGTCTGTCTTTAGGGGTTTGTATGCGGGGTCTTGGAGTAGGTTGGTTAACTTGGTTTGGTAGTCAGATGTGTTCATAACCACTGTCGCATTGCCCTTGTCTGCTGGTAGAATTATTATGCTGGTGTCTTCTTTCAGGTTAAGTAGTGCAGTTCGTTCTTCTTTGGATAAGTTGCTTTTGGGTGGTTTGCTAGTGCAGAGGATGTTGGTGATTTCAAGTCTGATTTTGTTAGCATCATCAGGGTTGGTTTTGGTCAGCTGGTTTCAACTCCGCATATGATGGTTTCTGTGGGGATGTGTTTGGGAGCGACAGCAAAGTTGAATCCTTTTGAAAGGACCTTGGTTTCAGCTTCAGTGAGGATCTTGTCTGAGATGTTGTGCACTGTTTGTTTCATGTGTGGCTGTGGGGGGAGGAGTTGGTTTCTGGCGTTGTTGTAGTTTCCTGAGTTTGTTGGTGTGTGTGTCTGTCTTGAGGGTGGTCTGTGTTTCGGCTCTCCAGACAGCGAGTTGTTTAGTTGTCCCAAAGTAGAGGTGAATCTTGTTGCTGAGTCTGAGGTGGAGTGTGAGGAGATCTTTGTTGATTTGGTCTAGGAGAAACCTTTTTGTGTGAAGTTCATTTCTAATTAGGGCCAGTTCTGTTCTTTTTAGGATGCGTTTGGTGGCTGCTGTGTTGGTGTGGAATTTCAATTGGAAGCTTGTGGGAATTAAATTTTGATCTCGGCAGTTGCATAAGAATGCAAGGTCACATAAAATGGAGGCTCTTTGGACTTCAAGTTTTCATAAGTCCTGGTCAGATGGTGGGTTTCCTCCCGTAGAGGTGCAGTATTTGTTTTCTGAGGTTCTGGGGTATTTGTATGTGGATCTTTGGTTGTTGGGTTTTCTCCGCGTAAGATTCGAAGTATCTAGGCAAGGTTTTCGATGAAGTCTCATTCATCATCTTCAGGCTTCTGTCTCCGGCTCTGTGCTTCTCAGAGTAATGTGAGATTGCAGCTGCTTCCTCCTTTTAACTGCCAGTGGGGTGGGACTTGATTGGGTGGGGGCTTGGCTGTGTTCTGATTGGGTGGGGTGTGTTCTCATTGGTAGGGGTTTGGCTGTGTTCTGATTGGTTGGGGGTTAGCCGTGTTCTGATTGGTTGGAGCGTGTTCTGTTCAGGTGGGGGCTTGGTTGTGCTCAGGTTAGTCTTAGTTGCTGGGGATTTGAGCTGGTGAGTTGTGATCTTGCTGTTTGGCTTCGAGTTCGTGGTCCTTCTGCATCTTCATAGTGGGTGTCGGTTTGCTTCATGTATGGCTCGGAGGGTTTGAAGTGGGTAGTGATGCAGCTGCCGTGCAGCTTCTGGTCCATGGTCGTGTCTCATCTTCTGAGTGGGTGGGAGTCTGTTTTCTACATGGAAGTGTGGTGGTGGCATCTTGTGTGGCTCTCATGGGTGTGGGTCTGGTGTCCTTCTTCATGTTGGGTACTCGTCTGTTCATGAGGCGGGTTTCCAAATGGCTGGAAGGCGGGAGGTGTCATCTCGTTTGTTCATGCTGTGTGGGCGTTTTTCTATCTCTATGGCTTCTCTGATTATTCTGCTGTTGAAGTGTTCGGTTTTGGCGATAGTTCTGGTATTTTTAAAATCAATTTCATGTCCTGTGGCTTTGAGGTGTTGGACCAGGGAAGAGGTCGTTTCTTCTTTTTTTTTTGATTGAGTTCTTATGTTCTTCAATGCGTGCACTTATTCTTCTCTTAGTTTGTCCAATGTATGTGGTAGGGCAGGCAGTGCAGGGGATTTCATATACTCCTTGGTTTTCTAATTCGATTTTGTCTTTGGGGTTTCTTAGGATGGTGGATATTTTTCTGTTTGTGCAGAATGCTGTTTTGATGTTGTGTTTTTGGAGGATCTTGCTAATTTTGTCTGTAGTGCCTTTTATATATGGGAGGAGGGCTTTGCCGTTTTCTTGTTCTCTGTCTTGGATTTTGGTTGGGGTTTCTTTTTGGATTAGGTGGGTAATCTTCTTTCTTTGGAATCCATTGGCTGCAAGTACGTTGGTGAGAGTGTGTAGTTCGGTTTTTGGTGTTGTTCATCGGCTAAGCATTTTGTTCTGGAGATGAGTGTCTTGGCTACGGAATTGATCTGTGCTGGGTGGTGGTGTGAGAGTGCATGTAGATAGCGGTTAGTATGTGTTTTCTTCTGGTAGATGGTGTGTCCTAGGGAGCCATTGGATCTTTTGTATACCAAGACATCTAGGAAGGGAAGTTGGTTGTTGGCTTCTGTTTCCATGGTGAATTGTATTTTGGGGTGTAGGCTGTTGAGGTGTGTGAGGAAGTTGTTCAGTTTTTCTTTCCCATGTGGCCAGATGATGAAGGTGTCATCTACGTATCTGAGCCAGAGTTTGGGTTTGTGGTCGTATTTTCTAGAGCTTGTGTTTCAAAGTGTTCCATGTAGAGGTTTGCGATGACAGGTGAGAGGGTGATCCATGGGTGCTCCTTCTATTTGTTTGTATTTTTGTCCATTGTAGGTGAAGTATGTATTGGATAGGCAGTGGTTGGTTAGATCTAGGATGTGCTTGGGGGGTTGGATTTGTTTTGGATGGCTGTCAAGGCTTCTTTTATTAGCACTTGGGTGAAGAGGGATATGACATCGAAGCTTACTAGTAGGTCGCTAGGTTGTAAGTTTTGTTTCTTTATGATCTCGATGAATTGGAATGAGTTTCTTACGTGTGAGTTGATGGATTCTGCATAAGGTTGTAGTTGTTTGGCGAGAAATTTGGCTAGGTTTTGTAGAGGTGAGCCTATGGAGCTGACTATTGGTCTGAGTGGGGTTCCTTCTTTGTGTATTTTGGGGAGACCATAAAGCTTGGGGCATCTGGATGATTTTTCTCTGGGTATGATTCGTTGCTGGATTTCTTCACTGATGGGGAGGCTTTTATTTTGGATTTGGTAGTTTTTCTAGGTAGGTGGTGGGGTCTGTCTTTAGGGGTTTGTATGCGGGGTCTTGGAGTAGGTTGGTTAACTTGGTTTGGTAGTCAGATGTGTTCATAACCACTGTCGCATTGCCCTTGTCTGCTGGTAGAATTATTATGCTGGTGTCTTCTTTCAGGTTAAGTAGTGCAGTTCGTTCTTCTTTGGATAAGTTGCTTTTGGGTGGTTTGCTAGTGCAGAGGATGTTGGTGATTTCAAGTCTGATTTTGTTAGCATCATCAGGGTTGGTTTTGGTCAGAGCTGGTTTCAACTCCGCATATGATGGTTTCTGTGGGGATGTGTTTGGGAGCGACAGCAAAGTTGAATCCTTTTGAAAGGACCTTGGTTTCAGCTTCAGTGAGGATCTTGTCTGAGATGTTGTGCACTGTTTGTTTCATGTGTGGCTGTGGGGGGGGAGTTGGTTTCTGGCGTTGTTGTAGTTTCCTGAGTTTGTTGGTGTGTGTGTCTGTCTTGAGGGTGGTCTGTGTTTCGGCTCTCCAGACAGCGAGTTGTTGGTTGTCCCAAAGTAGAGGTGAATCTTGTTGCTGAGTCTGAGGTGGAGTGTGAGGAGATCTTTGTTGATTTGGTCTAGGAGAAACCTTTTTGTGTGAAGTTCATTTCTAATTAGGGCCAGTTCTGTTCTTTTTAGGATGCGTTTGGTGGCTGCTGTGTTGGTGTGGAATTTCAATTGGAAGCTTGTGGGAATTAAATTTTGATCTCGGCAGTTGCATAAGAATGCAAGGTCACATAAAATGGAGGCTCTTTGGACTTCAAGTTTTCATAAGTCCTGGTCAGATGGTGGGTTTCCTCCCGTAGAGGTGCAGTATTTGTTTTCTGAGGTTCTCATGGGTATTTGTATGTGGATCTTTGGTTGTTCGGGTTTTCTCCGCGTAAGATTCGAAGTATCTAGGCAAGGTTTCGATGAAGTCTCATTCATCATCTTCAGGCTTCTGTCTCCGGCTCTGTGCTTCTCAGAGTAATGTGAGATTGCAGCTGCTTCCTCCTTTTAACTGCCAGTGGGGTGGGACTTGATTGGGTGGGGGCTTGGCTGTGTTCTGATTGGGTGGGGTGTGTTCTCATTGGTAGGGGTTTGGCTGTGTTCTGATTGGTTGGGGGTTAGCCGTGTTCTGATTGGTTGGAGCGTGTTCTGTTCAGGTGGGGGCTTGGTTGTGCTCAGGTTAGTCTTAGTTGCTGGGGATTTGAGCTGGTGAGTTGTGATCTTGCTGTTTGGCTTGAGTTCGTGGTCCTTCTGCATCTTCATAGTGGGTGTCGGTTTGCTTCATGTATGGCTCGGAGGGTTTGAAGTGGGTAGTGATGCAGCTGCCGTGCAGCTTCTGGTCCATGGTCGTGTCTCATCTTCTGAGTGGGTGGGAGTCTGTTTTCTACATGGAAGTGTGGTGGTGGCATCTTGTGTGGCTCTCATGGGTGTGGGTCTGGTGTCCTTCTTCATGTTAGGTACTCGTCTGTTCATGAGGCGGGTTTCCAAATGGCTGGAAGGCGGGAGGTGTCATCTCGTTTGTTCATGCTGTGTGGGCGTTTTCTATCTCTATGGCTTCTCTGATTATTCTGCTGTTGAAGTGTTCGGTTTTGGCGATAGTTCTGGTATTTTTAAAATCAATTTCATGTCCTGTGGCTTTGAGGTGTTGGACCAGGGAAGAGGTCGTTTCTTCTTTTTTTTTGATTGAGTTCTTATGTTCTTCAATGCGTGCACTTATTCTTCTCTTAGTTTGTCCAATGTATGTGGTAGGGCAGGCAGTGCAGGGTTTCATATACTCCTTGGTTTTCTAATTCGATTTTGTCTTTGGGGTTTCTTAGGATGGTGGATATTTTTCTGTTTGTGCAGAATGCTGTTTTGATGTTGTGTTTTTGGAGGATCTTGCTAATTTTGTCTGTAGTGCCTTTTATATATGGGAGGAGGGCTTTGCCGTTTTCTTGTTCTCTGTCTTGGATTTTGGTTGGGGTTTCTTTTTGGATTAGGTGGGTAATCTTCTTTCTTTGGAATCCATTGGCTGCAAGTACGTTGGTGAGAGTGTGTAGTTCGGTTTTTGGTGTTGTTCATCGGCTAAGCATTTTGTTCTGGAGATGAGTGTCTTGGCTCTGGAATTGATCTGTGCTGGGTGGTGGTGTGAGAGTGCATGTAGATAGCGGTTAGTATGTGTTTTCTTCTGGTAGATGGTGTGTCCTAGGGAGCCATTGGATCTTTTGTATACCAAGACATCTAGGAAGGGAAGTTGGTTGTTGGCTTCTGTTTCCATGGTGAATTGTATTTTGGGGTGTAGGCTGTTGAGGTGTGTGAGGAAGTTGTTCAGTTTTCTTTCCCATGTGGCCAGATGATGAAGGTGTCATCTACGTATCTGAGCCAGAGTTTGGGTTTGTGGTCGTATTTTCTAGAGCTTGTGTTTCAAAGTGTTCCATGTAGAGGTTTGCGATGACAGGTGAGAGGGTGATCCCATGGGTGCTCCTTCTATTTGTTTGTATTTTTGTCCATTGTAGGTGAAGTATGTATTGGATAGGCAGTGGTTGGTTAGATCTAGGATGTGCTTGGGGGGTTGGATTTGTTTTGGATGGCTGTCAAGGCTTCTTTTATTAGCACTTGGGTGAAGAGGATATGACATGAAGCTTACTAGTAGGTCGCTAGGTTGTAAGTTTTGTTTCTTTATGATCTCGATGAATTGGAATGAGTTTCTTACGTGTGAGTTGATGGATTCTGCATAAGGTTGTAGTTGTTTGGCGAGAAATTTGGCTAGGTTTTGTAGAGGTGAGCCTATGGAGCTGACTATTGGTCTGAGTGGGGTTCCTTCTTTGTGTATTTTGGGGAGACCATAAAGCTTGGGGCATCTGGATGATTTTTCTCTGGGTATGATTCGTTGCTGGATTTCTTCACTGATGGGGAGGCTTTTATTTTGGATTTGGTAGTTTTTCTAGGTAGGTGGTGGGGTCTGTCTTTAGGGGTTTGTATGCGGGGTCTTGGAGTAGGTTGGTTAACTTGGTTTGGTAGTCAGATGTGTTCATAACCACTGTCGCATTGCCCTTGTCTGCTGGTAGAATTATTATGCTGGTGTCTTCTTTCAGGTTAAGTAGTGCAGTTCGTTCTTCTTTGGATAAGTTGCTTTTGGGTGGTTTGCTAGTGCAGAGGATGTTGGTGATTTCAAGTCTGATTTTGTTAGCATCATCAGGGTTGGTTTTGGTCAGAGCTGGTTTCAACTCCGCATATGATGGTTTCTGTGGGGATGTGTTTGGGAGCGACAGCAAAGTTGAATCCTTTTGAAAGGACCTTGGTTTCAGCTTCAGTGAGGATCTTGTCTGAGATGTTGTGCACTGTTTGTTTCATGTGTGGCTGTGGGGGGGAGGAGTTGGTTTCTGGCGTTGTTGTAGTTTCCTGAGTTTGTTGGTGTGTGTGTCTGTCTTGAGGGTGGTCTGTGTTTCGGCTCTCCAGACAGCGAGTTGTTGGTTGTCCCAAAGTAGAGGGTGAATCTTGTTGCTGAGTCTGAGGTGGAGTGTGAGGAGATCTTTGTTGATTTGGTCTAGGAGAAACCTTTTTGTGTGAAGTTCATTTCTAATTAGGGCCAGTTCTGTTCTTTTTAGGATGCGTTTGGTGGCTGCTGTGTTGGTGTGGAATTTCAATTGGAAGCTTGTGGGAATTAAATTTTGATCTCGGCAGTTGCATAAGAATGCAAGGTCACATAAAATGGAGGCTCTTTGGACTTCAAGTTTTCATAAGTCCTGGTCAGATGGTGGGTTTCCTCCCGTAGAGGTGCAGTATTTGTTTTCTGAGGTTCTCGGGTATTTGTATGTGGATCTTTGGTTGTTCGGGTTTTCTCCAGCGTAAGATTCGAAGTATCTGGCAAGGTTTCGATGAAGTCTCATTCATCATCTTCAGGCTTCTGTCTCCGGCTCTGTGCTTCTCAGAGTAATGTGAGATTGCAGCTGCTTCCTCCTTTTAACTGCCAGTGGGGTGGGACTTGATTGGGTGGGGGCTTGGCTGTGTTCTGATTGGGTGGGGTGTGTTCTCATTGGTAGGGGTTTGGCTGTGTTCTGATTGGTTGGGGGTTAGCCGTGTTCTGATTGGTTGGAGCGTGTTCTGTTCAGGTGGGGGCTTGGTTGTGCTCAGGTTAGTCTTAGTTGCTGGGGATTTGAGCTGGTGAGTTGTGATCTTGCTGTTTGGCTTGAGTTCGTGGTCCTTCTGCATCTTCATAGTGGGTGTCGGTTTGCTTCATGTATGGCTCGGAGGGTTTGAAGTGGGTAGTGATGCAGCTGCCGTGCAGCTTCTGGTCCATGGTCGTGTCTCATCTTCTGAGTGGGTGGGAGTCTGTTTTCTACATGGAAGTGTGGTGGTGGCATCTTGTGTGGCTCTCATGGGTGTGGGTCTGGTGTCCTTCTTCATGTTAGGTACTCGTCTGTTCATGAGGCGGGTTTCCAAATGGCTGGAAGGCGGGAGGTGTCATCTCGTTTGTTCATGCTGTGTGGGCGTTTTTCTATCTCTATGGCTTCTCTGATTATTCTGCTGTTGAAGTGTTCGGTTTTGGCGATAGTTCTGGTATTTTTAAAATCAATTTCATGTCCTGTGGCTTTGAGGTGTTGGACCAGGGAAGAGGTCGTTTCTTCTTTTTTTTTTGATTGAGTTCTTATGTTCTTCAATGCGTGCACTTATTCTTCTCTTAGTTTGTCCAATGTATGTGGTAGGGCAGGCAGTGCAGGGGATTTCATATACTCCTTGGTTTTCTAATTCGATTTTGTCTTTGGGGTTTCTTAGGATGGTGGATATTTTTCTGTTTGTGCAGAATGCTGTTTTGATGTTGTGTTTTTGGAGGATCTTGCTAATTTTGTCTGTAGTGCCTTTTATATATGGGAGGAGGGCTTTGCCGTTTTCTTGTTCTCTGTCTTGGATTTTGGTTGGGGTTTCTTTTTGGATTAGGTGGGTAATCTTCTTTCTTTGGAATCCATTGGCTGCAAGTACGTTGGTGAGAGTGTGTAGTTCGGTTTTTGGTGTTGTTCATCGGCTAAGCATTTTGTTCTGGAGATGAGTGTCTTGGCTGGAATTGATCTGTGCTGGGTGGTGGTGTGAGAGTGCATGTAGATAGCGGTTAGTATGTGTTTTCTTCTGGTAGATGGTGTGTCCTAGGGAGCCATTGGATCTTTTGTATACCAAGACATCTAGGAAGGGAAGTTGGTTGTTGGCTTCTGTTTCCATGGTGAATTGTATTTTGGGGTGTAGGCTGTTGAGGTGTGTGAGGAAGTTGTTCAGTTTTCTTTCCCATGTGGCCAGATGATGAAGGTGTCATCTACGTATCTGAGCCAGAGTTTGGGTTTGTGGTCGTATTTTTCTAGAGCTTGTGTTTCAAAGTGTTCCATGTAGAGGTTTGCGATGACAGGTGAGAGGGTGATCCCATGGGTGCTCCTTCTATTTGTTTGTATTTTTGTCCATTGTAGGTGAAGTATGTATTGGATAGGCAGTGGTTGGTTAGATCTAGGATGTGCTTGGGGGGTTGGATTTGTTTTGGATGGCTGTCAAGGCTTCTTTTATTGGCACTTGGGTGAAGAGGATATGACATGAAGCTTACTAGTAGGTCGCTAGGTTGTAAGTTTTGTTTCTTTATGATCTCGATGAATTGGAATGAGTTTCTTACGTGTGAGTTGATGGATTCTGCATAAGGTTGTAGTTGTTTGGCGAGAAATTTGGCTAGGTTTTGTAGAGGTGAGCCTATGGAGCTGACTATTGGTCTGAGTGGGGTTCCTTCTTTGTGTATTTTGGGGAGACCATAAAGCTTGGGGCATCTGGATGATTTTTCTCTGGGTATGATTCGTTGCTGGATTTCTTCACTGATGGGGGAGGCTTTTATTTTGGATTTGGTAGTTTTTCTAGGTAGGTGGTGGGGTCTGTCTTTAGGGGTTTGTATGCGGGGTCTTGGAGTAGGTTGGTTAACTTGGTTTGGTAGTCAGATGTGTTCATAACCACTGTCGCATTGCCCTTGTCTGCTGGTAGAATTATTATGCTGGTGTCTTCTTTCAGGTTAAGTAGTGCAGTTCGTTCTTCTTTGGATAAGTTGCTTTTGGGTGGTTTGCTAGTGCAGAGGATGTTGGTGATTTCAAGTCTGATTTTGTTAGCATCATCAGGGTTGGTTTTGGTCAGAGCTGGTTTCAACTCCGCTATGATGGTTTCTGTGGGGATGTGTTTGGGAGCGACAGCAAAGTTGAATCCTTTTGAAAGGACCTTGGTTTCAGCTTCAGTGAGGATCTTGTCTGAGATGTTGTGCACTGTTTGTTTCATGTGTGGCTGTGGGGGAGGAGTTGGTTTCTGGCGTTGTTGTAGTTTCCTGAGTTTGTTGGTGTGTGTGTCTGTCTTGAGGGTGGTCTGTGTTTGGCTCTCCAGACAGCGAGTTGTTGGTTGTCCCAAAGTAGAGGTGAATCTTGTTGCTGAGTCTGAGGTGGAGTGTGAGGAGATCTTTGTTGATTTGGTCTAGGAGAAACCTTTTTGTGTGAAGTTCATTTCTAATTAGGGCCAGTTCTGTTCTTTTTAGGATGCGTTTGGTGGCTGCTGTGTTGGTGTGGAATTTCAATTGGAAGCTTGTGGGAATTAAATTTTGATCTCGGCAGTTGCATAAGAATGCAAGGTCACATAAAATGGAGGCTCTTTGGACTTCAAGTTTTTCATAAGTCCTGGTCAGATGGTGGGTTTCCTCCCGTAGAGGTGCAGTATTTGTTTTCTGAGGTTCTCGGGTATTTGTATGTGGATCTTTGGTTGTTCGGGTTTTCTCCGCGTAAGATTCGAAGTATCTAGGCAAGGTTTCGATGAAGTCTCATTCATCATCTTCAGGCTTCTGTCTCCGGCTCTGTGCTTCTCAGAGTAATGTGAGATTGCAGCTGCTTCCTCCTTTTAACTGCCAGTGGGGTGGGACTTGATTGGGTGGGGGCTTGGCTGTGTTCTGATTGGGTGGGGTGTGTTCTCATTGGTAGGGGTTTGGCTGTGTTCTGATTGGTTGGGGGTTAGCCGTGTTCTGATTGGTTGGAGCGTGTTCTGTTCAGGTGGGGGCTTGGTTGTGCTCAGGTTAGTCTTAGTTGCTGGGGATTTGAGCTGGTGAGTTGTGATCTTGCTGTTTGGCTTGAGTTCGTGGTCCTTCTGCATCTTCATAGTGGGTGTCGGTTTGCTTCATGTATGGCTCGGAGGGTTTGAAGTGGGTAGTGATGCAGCTGCCGTGCAGCTTCTGGTCCATGGTCGTGTCTCATCTTCTGAGTGGGTGGGAGTCTGTTTTCTACATGGAAGTGTGGTGGTGGCATCTTGTGTGGCTCTCATGGGTGTGGGTCTGGTGTCCTTCTTCATGTTAGGTACTCGTCTGTTCATGAGGCGGGTTTCCAAATGGCTGGAAGGCGGGAGGTGTCATCTCGTTTGTTCATGCTGTGTGGGCGTTTTCTATCTCTATGGCTTCTCTGATTATTCTGCTGTTGAAGTGTTCGGTTTTGGCGATAGTTCTGGTATTTTTAAAATCAATTTCATGTCCTGTGGCTTTGAGGTGTTGGACCAGGGAAGAGGTGTTTCTTCTTTTTTTTTTGATTGAGTTCTTATGTTCTTCAATGCGTGCACTTATTCTTCTCTTAGTTTGTCCAATGTATGTGGTAGGGCAGGCAGTGCAGGGGATTTCATATACTCCTTGGTTTTCTAATTCGATTTTGTCTTTGGGGTTTCTTAGGATGGTGGATATTTTTCTGTTTGTGCAGAATGCTGTTTTGATGTTGTGTTTTTGGAGGATCTTGCTAATTTTGTCTGTAGTGCCTTTTATATATGGGAGGAGGGCTTTGCCGTTTTCTTGTTCTCTGTCTTGGATTTTGGTTGGGGTTTCTTTTTGGATTAGGTGGGTAATCTTCTTTCTTTGGAATCCATTGGCTGCAAGTACGTTGGTGAGAGTGTGTAGTTCGGTTTTTGGTGTTGTTCATCGGCTAAGCATTTTGTTCTGGAGATGAGTGTCTTGGCTACGGAATTGATCTGTGCTGGGTGGTGGTGTGAGAGTGCATGTAGATAGCGGTTAGTATGTGTTTTCTTCTGGTAGATGGTGTGTCCTAGGGAGCCATTGGATCTTTTGTATACCAAGACATCTAGGAAGGGAAGTTGGTTGTTGGCTTCTGTTTCCATGGTGAATTGTATTTTGGGGTGTAGGCTGTTGAGGTGTGTGAGGAAGTTGTTCAGTTTTCTTTCCCATGTGGCCAGATGATGAAGGTGTCATCTACGTATCTGAGCCAGAGTTTGGGTTTGTGGTCGTATTTTCTAGAGCTTGTGTTTCAAAGTGTTCCATGTAGAGGTTTGCGATGACAGGTGAGAGGGGTGATCCCATGGGTGCTCCTTCTATTTGTTTGTATTTTTGTCCATTGTAGGTGAAGTATGTATTGGATAGGCAGTGGTTGGTTAGATCTAGGATGTGCTTGGGGGTTGGATTTGTTTTGGATGGCTGTCAAGGCTTCTTTTATTGGCACTTGGGTGAAGAGGGATATGACATCGAAGCTTACTAGTAGGTCGCTAGGTTGTAAGTTTTGTTTCTTTATGATCTCGATGAATTGGAATGAGTTTCTTACGTGTGAGTTGATGGATTCTGCATAAGGTTGTAGTTGTTTGGCGAGAAATTTGGCTAGGTTTTGTAGAGGTGAGCCTATGGAGCTGACTATTGGTCTGAGTGGGGTTCCTTCTTTGTGTATTTTGGGGAGACCATAAAGCTTGGGGCATCTGGATGATTTTTCTCTGGGTATGATTCGTTGCTGGATTTCTTCACTGATGGGGAGGCTTTTATTTTGGATTTGGTAGTTTTTCTAGGTAGGTGGTGGGGTCTGTCTTTAGGGGTTTGTATGCGGGGTCTTGGAGTAGGTTGGTTAACTTGGTTTGGTAGTCAGATGTGTTCATAACCACTGTCGCATTGCCCTTGTCTGCTGGTAGAATTATTATGCTGGTGTCTTCTTTCAGGTTAAGTAGTGCAGTTCGTTCTTCTTTGGATAAGTTGCTTTTGGGTGGTTTGCTAGTGCAGAGGATGTTGGTGATTTCAAGTCTGATTTTGTTAGCATCATCAGGGTTGGTTTTGGTCAGGCTGGTTTCAACTCCGCTATGATGGTTTCTGTGGGGATGTGTTTGGGAGGCGACAGCAAAGTTGAATCCTTTTGAAAGGACCTTGGTTTCAGCTTCAGTGAGGATCTTGTCTGAGATGTTGTGCACTGTTTGTTTCATGTGTGGCTGTGGGGGGAGGAGTTGGTTTCTGGCGTTGTTGTAGTTTCCTGAGTTTGTTGGTGTGTGTGTCTGTCTTGAGGGTGGTCTGTGTTTCGGCTCTCCAGACAGCGAGTTGTTGTTGTCCCAAAGTAGAGGTGAATCTTGTTGCTGAGTCTGAGGTGGAGTGTGAGGAGATCTTTGTTGATTTGGTCTAGGAGAAACCTTTTTGTGTGAAGTTCATTTCTAATTAGGGCCAGTTCTGTTCTTTTTAGGATGCGTTTGGTGGCTGCTGTGTTGGTGTGGAATTTCAATTGGAAGCTTGTGGGAATTAAATTTTGATCTCGGCAGTTGCATAAGAATGCAAGGTCACATAAAATGGAGGCTCTTTGGACTTCAAGTTTTCATAAGTCCTGGTCAGATGGTGGGTTTCCTCCCGTGAGGTGCAGTATTTGTTTTCTGAGGTTCTGGGGTATTTGTATGTGGATCTTTGGTTGTTGGGTTTTCTCCGCGTAAGATTCAAGTATCTAGGCAAGGTTTCGATGAAGTCTCATTCATCATCTTCAGGCTTCTGTCTCCGGCTCTGTGCTTCTCAGAGTAATGTGAGATTGCAGCTGCTTCCTCCTTTTAACTGCCAGTGGGGTGGGACTTGATTGGGTGGGGGCTTGGCTGTGTTCTGATTGGGTGGGGTGTGTTCTCATTGGTAGGGGTTTGGCTGTGTTCTGATTGGTTGGGGGTTAGCCGTGTTCTGATTGGTTGGAGCGTGTTCTGTTCAGGTGGGGGCTTGGTTGTGCTCAGGTTAGTCTTAGTTGCTGGGGATTTGAGCTGGTGAGTTGTGATCTTGCTGTTTGGCTTGAGTTCGTGGTCCTTCTGCATCTTCATAGTGGGTGTCGGTTTGCTTCATGTAGGCTCGGAGGGTTTGAAGTGGGTAGTGATGCAGCTGCCGTGCAGCTTCTGGTCCATGGTCGTGTCTCATCTTCTGAGTGGGTGGGAGTCTGTTTTCTACATGGAAGTGTGGTGGTGGCATCTTGTGTGGCTCTCATGGGTGTGGGTCTGGTGTCCTTCTTCATGTTAGGTACTCGTCTGTTCATGAGGCGGGTTTCCAAATGGCTGGAAGGCGGGAGGTGTCATCTCGTTTGTTCATGCTGTGTGGGCGTTTTTCTATCTCTATGGCTTCTCTGATTATTCTGCTGTTGAAGTGTTCGGTTTTGGCGATAGTTCTGGTATTTTTAAAATCAATTTCATGTCCTGTGGCTTTGAGGTGTTGGACCAGGGAAGAGTCGTTTCTTCTTTTTTTTTTTTGAGTTCTTATGTTCTTCAATGCGTGCACTTATTCTTCTCTTAGTTTGTCCAATGTATGTGGTAGGGCAGGCAGTGCAGGGGATTTCATATACTCCTTTGGTTTTCTAATTCGATTTTGTCTTTGGGGTTTCTTAGGATGGTGGATATTTTTCTGTTTGTGCAGAATGCTGTTTTGATGTTGTGTTTTTGGAGGATCTTGCTAATTTTGTCTGTAGTGCCTTTTATATATGGGAGGAGGGCTTTGCCGTTTTCTTGTTCTCTGTCTTGGATTTTGGTTGGGGTTTCTTTTTGGATTAGGTGGGTAATCTTCTTTCTTTGGAATCCATTGGCTGCAAGTACGTTGGTGAGAGTGTGTAGTTCGGTTTTTGGTGTTGTTCATCGGCTAAGCATTTTGTTCTGGAGATGAGTGTCTTGGCTCTGGAATTGATCTGTGCTGGGTGGTGGTGTGAGAGTGCATGTAGATAGCGGTTAGTATGTGTTTTCTTCTGGTAGATGGTGTGTCCTAGGAGCCATTGGATCTTTTGTATACCAAGACATCTAGGAAGGGAAGTTGGTTGTTGGCTTCTGTTTCCATGGTGAATTGTATTTTGGGGTGTAGGCTGTTGAGGTGTGTGAGGAAGTTGTTCAGTTTTCTTTCCCATGTGGCCAGATGATGAAGGTGTCATCTACGTATCTGAGCCAGAGTTTGGGTTTGTGGTCGTATTTTTCTAGAGCTTGTGTTTCAAAGTGTTCCATGTAGAGGTTTGCGATGACAGGTGAGAGGGTGATCCCATGGGTGCTCCTTCTATTTGTTTGTATTTTTGTCCATTGTAGGTGAAGTATGTATTGGATAGGCAGTGGTTGGTTAGATCTAGGATGTGCTTGGGGGGTTGGATTTGTTTTGGATGGCTGTCAAGGCTTCTTTTATTAGCACTTGGGTGAAGAGGATATGACATGAAGCTTACTAGTAGGTCGCTAGGTTGTAAGTTTTGTTTCTTTATGATCTCGATGAATTGGAATGAGTTTCTTACGTGTGAGTTGATGGATTCTGCATAAGGTTGTAGTTGTTTGGCGAGAAATTTGGCTAGGTTTTGTAGAGGTGAGCCTATGGAGCTGACTATTGGTCTGAGTGGGGTTCCTTCTTTGTGTATTTTGGGGAGACCATAAAGCTTGGGGCATCTGGATGATTTTTCTCTGGGTATGATTCGTTGCTGGATTTCTTCACTGATGGGGAGGCTTTTATTTTGGATTTGGTAGTTTTTCTAGGTAGGTGGTGGGGTCTGTCTTTAGGGGTTTGTATGCGGGGTCTTGGAGTAGGTTGGTTAACTTGGTTTGGTAGTCAGATGTGTTCATAACCACTGTCGCATTGCCCTTGTCTGCTGGTAGAATTATTATGCTGGTGTCTTCTTTCAGGTTAAGTAGTGCAGTTCGTTCTTCTTTGGATAAGTTGCTTTTGGGTGGTTTGCTAGTGCAGAGGATGTTGGTGATTTCAAGTCTGATTTTGTTAGCATCATCAGGGTTGGTTTTGGTCAGAGCTGGTTTCAACTCCGCATATGATGGTTTCTGTGGGGATGTGTTTGGGAGCGACAGCAAAGTTGAATCCTTTTGAAAGGACCTTGGTTTCAGCTTCAGTGAGGATCTTGTCTGAGATGTTGTGCACTGTTTGTTTCATGTGTGGCTGTGGGGGGAGGAGTTGGTTTCTGGCGTTGTTGTAGTTTCCTGAGTTTGTTGGTGTGTGTGTCTGTCTTGAGGGTGGTCTGTGTTTCGGCTCTCCAGACAGCGAGTTGTTGGTTGTCCCAAAGTAGAGGTGAATCTTGTTGCTGAGTCTGAGGTGGAGTGTGAGGAGATCTTTGTTGATTTGGTCTAGGAGAAACCTTTTTGTGTGAAGTTCATTTCTAATTAGGGCCAGTTCTGTTCTTTTTAGGATGCGTTTGGTGGCTGCTGTGTTGGTGTGGAATTTCAATTGGAAGCTTGTGGGAATTAAATTTTGATCTCGGCAGTTGCATAAGAATGCAAGGTCACATAAAATGGAGGCTCTTTGGACTTCAAGTTTTCATAAGTCCTGGTCAGATGGTGGGTTTCCTCCCGTGAGGTGCAGTATTTGTTTTCTGAGGTTCATGGGGTATTTGTATGTGGATCTTTGGTTGTTCGGGTTTTCTCCGCGTAAGATTCGAAGTATCTAGGCAAGGTTTCGATGAAGTCTCATTCATCATCTTCAGGCTTCTGTCTCCGGCTCTGTGCTTCTCAGAGTAATGTGAGATTGCAGCTGCTTCCTCCTTTTAACTGCCAGTGGGGTGGGACTTGATTGGGTGGGGGCTTGGCTGTGTTCTGATTGGGTGGGGTGTGTTCTCATTGGTAGGGGTTTGGCTGTGTTCTGATTGGTTGGGGGTTAGCCGTGTTCTGATTGGTTGGAGCGTGTTCTGTTCAGGTGGGGGCTTGGTTGTGCTCAGGTTAGTCTTAGTTGCTGGGGATTTGAGCTGGTGAGTTGTGATCTTGCTGTTTGGCTTGAGTTCGTGGTCCTTCTGCATCTTCATAGTGGGTGTCGGTTTGCTTCATGTATGGCTCGGAGGGTTTGAAGTGGGTAGTGATGCAGCTGCCGTGCAGCTTCTGGTCCATGGTGGTGTCTCATCTTCTGAGTGGGTGGGAGTCTGTTTTCTACATGGAAGTGTGGTGGTGGCATCTTGTGTGGCTCTCATGGGTGTGGGTCTGGTGTCCTTCTTCATGTTAGGTACTCGTCTGTTCATGAGGCGGGTTTCCAAATGGCTGGAAGGCGGGAGGTGTCATCTCGTTTGTTCATGCTGTGTGGGCGTTTTTCTATCTCTATGGCTTCTCTGATTATTCTGCTGTTGAAGTGTTCGGTTTTGGCGATAGTTCTGGTATTTTTAAAATCAATTTCATGTCCTGTGGCTTTGAGGTGTTGGACCAGGGAAGAGGTCGTTTCTTCTTTTTTTTTGATTGAGTTCTTATGTTCTTCAATGCGTGCACTTATTCTTCTCTTAGTTTGTCCAATGTATGTGGTAGGGCAGGCAGTGCAGGGGATTTCATATACTCCTTGGTTTTCTAATTCGATTTTGTCTTTGGGGTTTCTTAGGATGGTGGATATTTTTCTGTTTGTGCAGAATGCTGTTTTGATGTTGTGTTTTTGGAGGATCTTGCTAATTTTGTCTGTAGTGCCTTTTATATATGGGAGGAGGGCTTTGCCGTTTTCTTGTTCTCTGTCTTGGATTTTGGTTGGGGTTTCTTTTTGGATTAGGTGGGTAATCTTCTTTCTTTGGAATCCATTGGCTGCAAGTACGTTGGTGAGAGTGTGTAGTTCGGTTTTTGGTGTTGTTCATCGGCTAAGCATTTTGTTCTGGAGATGAGTGTCTTGGCTACGGAATTGATCTGTGCTGGGTGGTGGTGTGAGAGTGCATGTAGATAGCGGTTAGTATGTGTTTTCTTCTGGTAGATGGTGTGTCCTAGGGAGCCATTGGATCTTTTGTATACCAAGACATCTAGGAAGGGAAGTTGGTTGTTGGCTTCTGTTTCCATGGTGAATTGTATTTTTGGGGTGTAGGCTGTTGAGGTGTGTGAGGAAGTTGTTCAGTTTTTCTTTCCCATGTGGCCAGATGATGAAGGTGTCATCTACGTATCTGAGCCAGAGTTTGGGTTTGTGGTCGTATTTTCTAGAGCTTGTGTTTCAAAGTGTTCCATGTAGAGGTTTGCGATGACAGGTGAGAGGGTGATCCCATGGGTGCTCCTTCTATTTGTTTGTATTTTTGTCCATTGTAGGTGAAGTATGTATTGGATAGGCAGTGGTTGGTTAGATCTAGGATGTGCTTGGGGGGTTGGATTTGTTTTGGATGGCTGTCAAGGCTTCTTTTATTGGCACTTGGGTGAAGAGGATATGACATGAAGCTTACTAGTAGGTCGCTAGGTTGTAAGTTTTGTTTCTTTATGATCTCGATGAATTGGAATGAGTTTCTTACGTGTGAGTTGATGGATTCTGCATAAGGTTGTAGTTGTTTGGCGAGAAATTTGGCTAGGTTTTGTAGAGGTGAGCCTATGGAGCTGACTATTGGTCTGAGTGGGGTTCCTTCTTTGTGTATTTTGGGGAGACCATAAAGCTTGGGGCATCTGGATGATTTTCTCTGGGTATGATTCGTTGCTGGATTTCTTCACTGATGGGGAGGCTTTTATTTTGGATTTGGTAGTTTTTCTAGGTAGGTGGTGGGGTCTGTCTTTAGGGGTTTGTATGCGGGGTCTTGGAGTAGGTTGGTTAACTTGGTTTGGTAGTCAGATGTGTTCATAACCACTGTCGCATTGCCCTTGTCTGCTGGTAGAATTATTATGCTGGTGTCTTCTTTCAGGTTAAGTAGTGCAGTTCGTTCTTCTTTGGATAAGTTGCTTTTGGGTGGTTTGCTAGTGCAGAGGATGTTGGTGATTTCAAGTCTGATTTTGTTAGCATCATCAGGGTTGGTTTTGGTCAGAGCTGGTTTCAACTCCGCATATGATGGTTTCTGTGGGGATGTGTTTGGGAGCGACAGCAAAGTTGAATCCTTTTGAAAGGACCTTGGTTTCAGCTTCAGTGAGGATCTTGTCTGAGATGTTGTGCACTGTTTGTTTCATGTGTGGCTGTGGGGGGAGGAGTTGGTTTCTGGCGTTGTTGTAGTTTCCTGAGTTTGTTGGTGTGTGTGTCTGTCTTGAGGGTGGTCTGTGTTTCGGCTCTCCAGACAGCGAGTTGTTAGTTGTCCCAAAGTAGAGGGTGAATCTTGTTGCTGAGTCTGAGGTGGAGTGTGAGGAGATCTTTGTTGATTTGGTCTAGGAGAAACCTTTTTGTGTGAAGTTCATTTCTAATTAGGGCCAGTTCTGTTCTTTTTAGGATGCGTTTGGTGGCTGCTGTGTTGGTGTGGAATTTCAATTGGAAGCTTGTGGGAATTAAATTTTGATCTCGGCAGTTGCATAAGAATGCAAGGTCACATAAAATGGAGGCTCTTTGGACTTCAAGTTTTCATAAGTCCTGGTCAGATGGTGGGTTTCCTCCCGTAGAGGTGCAGTATTTGTTTTCTGAGGTTCTGCGGGTATTTGTATGTGGATCTTTGGTTGTTGGGTTTTCTCCCGCGTAAGATTCGAAGTATCTAGGCAAGGTTTCGATGAAGTCTCATTCATCATCTTCAGGCTTCTGTCTCCGGCTCTGTGCTTCTCAGAGTAATGTGAGATTGCAGCTGCTTCCTCCTTTTAACTGCCAGTGGGGTGGGACTTGATTGGGTGGGGGCTTGGCTGTGTTCTGATTGGGTGGGGTGTGTTCTCATTGGTAGGGGTTTGGCTGTGTTCTGATTGGTTGGGGGTTAGCCGTGTTCTGATTGGTTGGAGCGTGTTCTGTTCAGGTGGGGGCTTGGTTGTGCTCAGGTTAGTCTTAGTTGCTGGGGATTTGAGCTGGTGAGTTGTGATCTTGCTGTTTGGCTTGAGTTCGTGGTCCTTCTGCATCTTCATAGTGGGTGTCGGTTTGCTTCATGTATGGCTCGGAGGGTTTGAAGTGGGTAGTGATGCAGCTGCCGTGCAGCTTCTGGTCCATGGTGGTGTCTCATCTTCTGAGTGGGTGGGAGTCTGTTTTCTACATGGAAGTGTGGTGGTGGCATCTTGTGTGGCTCTCATGGGTGTGGGTCTGGTGTCCTTCTTCATGTTAGGTACTCGTCTGTTCATGAGGCGGGTTTCCAAATGGCTGGAAGGCGGGAGGTGTCATCTCGTTTGTTCATGCTGTGTGGGCGTTTTCTATCTCTATGGCTTCTCTGATTATTCTGCTGTTGAAGTGTTCGGTTTTGGCGATAGTTCTGGTATTTTTAAAATCAATTTCATGTCCTGTGGCTTTGAGGTGTTGGACCAGGGAAGAGGTCGTTTCTTCTTTTTTTTTGATTGAGTTCTTATGTTCTTCAATGCGTGCACTTATTCTTCTCTTTGTTTGTCCAATGTATGTGGTAGGGCAGGCAGTGCAGGGATTTCATATACTCCTTGGTTTTCTAATTCGATTTTGTCTTTGGGGTTTCTTAGGATGGTGGATATTTTTCTGTTTGTGCAGAATGCTGTTTTGATGTTGTGTTTTTGGAGGATCTTGCTAATTTTGTCTGTAGTGCCTTTTATATATGGGAGGAGGGCTTTGCCGTTTTCTTGTTCTCTGTCTTGGATTTTGGTTGGGGTTTCTTTTTGGATTAGGTGGGTAATCTTCTTTCTTTGGAATCCATTGGCTGCAAGTACGTTGGTGAGAGTGTGTAGTTCGGTTTTTGGTGTTGTTCATCGGCTAAGCATTTTGTTCTGGAGATGAGTGTCTTGGCTCGGAATTGATCTGTGCTGGGTGGTGGTGTGAGAGTGCATGTAGATAGCGGTTAGTATGTGTTTTCTTCTGGTAGATGGTGTGTCCTAGGGAGCCATTGGATCTTTTGTATACCAAGACATCTAGGAAGGAAGTTGGTTGTTGGCTTCTGTTTCCATGGTGAATTGTATTTTGGGGTGTAGGCTGTTGAGGTGTGTGAGGAAGTTGTTCAGTTTTCTTTCCCATGTGGCCAGATGATGAAGGTGTCATCTACGTATCTGAGCCAGAGTTTGGGTTTGTGGTCGTATTTTCTAGAGCTTGTGTTTCAAAGTGTTCCATGTAGAGGTTTGCGATGACAGGTGAGAGGGTGATCCCATGGGTGCTCCTTCTATTTGTTTGTATTTTTGTCCATTGTAGGTGAAGTATGTATTGGATAGGCAGTGGTTGGTTAGATCTAGGATGTGCTTGGGGGGTTGGATTTGTTTTGGATGGCTGTCAAGGCTTCTTTTATTAGCACTTGGGTGAAGAGGGATATGACATCGAAGCTTACTAGTAGGTCGCTAGGTTGTAAGTTTTGTTTCTTTATGATCTCGATGAATTGGAATGAGTTTCTTACGTGTGAGTTGATGGATTCTGCATAAGGTTGTAGTTGTTTGGCGAGAAATTTGGCTAGGTTTTGTAGAGGTGAGCCTATGGAGCTGACTATTGGTCTGAGTGGGGTTCCTTCTTTGTGTATTTTGGGGAGACCATAAAGCTTGGGGCATCTGGATGATTTTCTCTGGGTATGATTCGTTGCTGGATTTCTTCACTGATGGGGAGGCTTTTATTTTGGATTTGGTAGTTTTTCTAGGTAGGTGGTGGGGTCTGTCTTTAGGGGTTTGTATGCGGGGTCTTGGAGTAGGTTGGTTAACTTGGTTTGGTAGTCAGATGTGTTCATAACCACTGTCGCATTGCCCTTGTCTGCTGGTAGAATTATTATGCTGGTGTCTTCTTTCAGGTTAAGTAGTGCAGTTCGTTCTTCTTTGGATAAGTTGCTTTTGGGTGGTTTGCTAGTGCAGAGGATGTTGGTGATTTCAAGTCTGATTTTGTTAGCATCATCAGGGTTGGTTTTGGTCAGGCTGGTTTCAACTCCGCATATGATGGTTTCTGTGGGGATGTGTTTGGGAGCGACAGCAAAGTTGAATCCTTTTGAAAGGACCTTGGTTTCAGCTTCAGTGAGGATCTTGTCTGAGATGTTGTGCACTGTTTGTTTCATGTGTGGCTGTGGGGGGAGGAGTTGGTTTCTGGCGTTGTTGTAGTTTCCTGAGTTTGTTGGTGTGTGTGTCTGTCTTGAGGGTGGTCTGTGTTTGGCTCTCCAGACAGCGAGTTGTTGGTTGTCCCAAAGTAGAGGTGAATCTTGTTGCTGAGTCTGAGGTGGAGTGTGAGGAGATCTTTGTTGATTTGGTCTAGGAGAAACCTTTTTGTGTGAAGTTCATTTCTAATTAGGGCCAGTTCTGTTCTTTTTAGGATGCGTTTGGTGGCTGCTGTGTTGGTGTGGAATTTCAATTGGAAGCTTGTGGGAATTAAATTTTGATCTCGGCAGTTGCATAAGAATGCAAGGTCACATAAAATGGAGGCTCTTTGGACTTCAAGTTTTTCATAAGTCCTGGTCAGATGGTGGGTTTCCTCCCGTGAGGTGCAGTATTTGTTTTCTGAGGTTCTGCGGGTATTTGTATGTGGATCTTTGGTTGTTGGGTTTTCTCCGCGTAAGATTCGAAGTATCTAGGCAAGTTGATGAAGTCTCATTCATCATCTTCAGGCTTCTGTCTCCGGCTCTGTGCTTCTCAGAGTAATGTGAGATTGCAGCTGCTTCCTCCTTTTAACTGCCAGTGGGGTGGGACTTGATTGGGTGGGGGCTTGGCTGTGTTCTGATTGGGTGGGGTGTGTTCTCATTGGTAGGGGTTTGGCTGTGTTCTGATTGGTTGGGGGTTAGCCGTGTTCTGATTGGTTGGAGCGTGTTCTGTTCAGGTGGGGGCTTGGTTGTGCTCAGGTTAGTCTTAGTTGCTGGGGATTTGAGCTGGTGAGTTGTGATCTTGCTGTTTGGCTTGAGTTCGTGGTCCTTCTGCATCTTCATAGTGGGTGTCGGTTTGCTTCATGTATGGCTCGGAGGGTTTGAAGTGGGTAGTGATGCAGCTGCCGTGCAGCTTCTGGTCCATGGTCGTGTCTCATCTTCTGAGTGGGTGGGAGTCTGTTTTCTACATGGAAGTGTGGTGGTGGCATCTTGTGTGGCTCTCATGGGTGTGGGTCTGGTGTCCTTCTTCATGTTAGGTACTCGTCTGTTCATGAGGCGGGTTTCCAAATGGCTGGAAGGCGGGAGGTGTCATCTCGTTTGTTCATGCTGTGTGGGCGTTTTTCTATCTCTATGGCTTCTCTGATTATTCTGCTGTTGAAGTGTTCGGTTTTGGCGATAGTTCTGGTATTTTTAAAATCAATTTCATGTCCTGTGGCTTTGAGGTGTTGGACCAGGGAAGAGAGTCGTTTCTTCTTTTTTTGATTGAGTTCTTATGTTCTTCAATGCGTGCACTTATTCTTCTCTTAGTTTGTCCAATGTATGTGGTAGGGCAGGCAGTGCAGGGGATTTCATATACTCCTTGGTTTTCTAATTCGATTTTGTCTTTGGGGTTTCTTAGGATGGTGGATATTTTTCTGTTTGTGCAGAATGCTGTTTTGATGTTGTGTTTTTGGAGGATCTTGCTAATTTTGTCTGTAGTGCCTTTTATATATGGGAGGAGGGCTTTGCCGTTTTCTTGTTCTCTGTCTTGGATTTTGGTTGGGGTTTCTTTTTGGATTAGGTGGGTAATCTTCTTTCTTTGGAATCCATTGGCTGCAAGTACGTTGGTGAGAGTGTGTAGTTCGGTTTTTGGTGTTGTTCATCGGCTAAGCATTTTGTTCTGGAGATGAGTGTCTTGGCTACGGAATTGATCTGTGCTGGGTGGTGGTGTGAGAGTGCATGTAGATAGCGGTTAGTATGTGTTTTCTTCTGGTAGATGGTGTGTCCTAGGGAGCCATTGGATCTTTTGTATACCAAGACATCTAGGAAGGGAAGTTGGTTGTTGGCTTCTGTTTCCATGGTGAATTGTATTTTGGGGTGTAGGCTGTTGAGGTGTGTGAGGAAGTTGTTCAGTTTTCTTTCCCATGTGGCCAGATGATGAAGGTGTCATCTACGTATCTGAGCCAGAGTTTGGGTTTGTGGTCGTATTTTTCTAGAGCTTGTGTTTCAAAGTGTTCCATGTAGAGGTTTGCGATGACAGGTGAGAGGGTGATCCATGGGTGCTCCTTCTATTTGTTTGTATTTTTGTCCATTGTAGGTGAAGTATGTATTGGATAGGCAGTGGTTGGTTAGATCTAGGATGTGCTTGGGGGTTGGATTTGTTTTGGATGGCTGTCAAGGCTTCTTTTATTGGCACTTGGGTGAAGAGGATATGACATGAAGCTTACTAGTAGGTCGCTAGGTTGTAAGTTTTGTTTCTTTATGATCTCGATGAATTGGAATGAGTTTCTTACGTGTGAGTTGATGGATTCTGCATAAGGTTGTAGTTGTTTGGCGAGAAATTTGGCTAGGTTTTGTAGAGGTGAGCCTATGGAGCTGACTATTGGTCTGAGTGGGGTTCCTTCTTTGTGTATTTTGGGGAGACCATAAAGCTTGGGGCATCTGGATGATTTTTCTCTGGGTATGATTCGTTGCTGGATTTCTTCACTGATGGGGAGGCTTTTATTTTGGATTTGGTAGTTTTTCTAGGTAGGTGGTGGGGTCTGTCTTTAGGGGTTTGTATGCGGGGTCTTGGAGTAGGTTGGTTAACTTGGTTTGGTAGTCAGATGTGTTCATAACCACTGTCGCATTGCCCTTGTCTGCTGGTAGAATTATTATGCTGGTGTCTTCTTTCAGGTTAAGTAGTGCAGTTCGTTCTTCTTTGGATAAGTTGCTTTTGGGTGGTTTGCTAGTGCAGAGGATGTTGGTGATTTCAAGTCTGATTTTGTTAGCATCATCAGGGTTGGTTTTGGTCAGAGCTGGTTTCAACTCCGCATATGATGGTTTCTGTGGGGATGTGTTTGGGAGCGACAGCAAAGTTGAATCCTTTTGAAAGGACCTTGGTTTCAGCTTCAGTGAGGATCTTGTCTGAGATGTTGTGCACTGTTTGTTTCATGTGTGGCTGTGGGGGGAGGAGTTGGTTTCTGGCGTTGTTGTAGTTTCCTGAGTTTGTTGGTGTGTGTGTCTGTCTTGAGGGTGGTCTGTGTTTTCGGCTCTCCAGACAGCGAGTTGTTGGTTGTCCCAAAGTAGAGGTGAATCTTGTTGCTGAGTCTGAGGTGGAGTGTGAGGAGATCTTTGTTGATTTGGTCTAGGAGAAACCTTTTTGTGTGAAGTTCATTTCTAATTAGGGCCAGTTCTGTTCTTTTTAGGATGCGTTTGGTGGCTGCTGTGTTGGTGTGGAATTTCAATTGGAAGCTTGTGGGAATTAAATTTTGATCTCGGCAGTTGCATAAGAATGCAAGGTCACATAAAATGGAGGCTCTTTGGACTTCAAGTTTTCATAAGTCCTGGTCAGATGGTGGGTTTCCTCCCGTAGAGGTGCAGTATTTGTTTTCTGAGGTTCTGCGGGTATTTGTATGTGGATCTTTGGTTGTTCGGGTTTTCTCCGCGTAAGATTCGAAGTATCTGCAAGGTTTCGATGAAGTCTCATTCATCATCTTCAGGCTTCTGTCTCCGGCTCTGTGCTTCTCAGAGTAATGTGAGATTGCAGCTGCTTCCTCCTTTTAACTGCCAGTGGGGTGGGACTTGATTGGGTGGGGGCTTGGCTGTGTTCTGATTGGGTGGGGTGTGTTCTCATTGGTAGGGGTTTGGCTGTGTTCTGATTGGTTGGGGGTTAGCCGTGTTCTGATTGGTTGGAGCGTGTTCTGTTCAGGTGGGGGCTTGGTTGTGCTCAGGTTAGTCTTAGTTGCTGGGGATTTGAGCTGGTGAGTTGTGATCTTGCTGTTTGGCTTGAGTTCGTGGTCCTTCTGCATCTTCATAGTGGGTGTCGGTTTGCTTCATGTATGGCTGGGTTTGAAGTGGGTAGTGATGCAGCTGCCGTGCAGCTTCTGGTCCATGGTGGTGTCTCATCTTCTGAGTGGGTGGGAGTCTGTTTTCTACATGGAAGTGTGGTGGTGGCATCTTGTGTGGCTCTCATGGGTGTGGGTCTGGTGTCCTTCTTCATGTTGGGTACTCGTCTGTTCATGAGGCGGGTTTCCAAATGGCTGGAAGGCGGGAGGTGTCATCTCGTTTGTTCATGCTGTGTGGGCGTTTTTCTATCTCTATGGCTTCTCTGATTATTCTGCTGTTGAAGTGTTCGGTTTTGGCGATAGTTCTGGTATTTTTAAAATCAATTTCATGTCCTGTGGCTTTGAGGTGTTGGACCAGGGAAGAGGTCGTTTCTTCTTTTTTTTTTGATTGAGTTCTTATGTTCTTCAATGCGTGCACTTATTCTTCTCTTAGTTTGTCCAATGTATGTGGTAGGGCAGGCAGTGCAGGGATTTCATATACTCCTTGGTTTTCTAATTCGATTTTGTCTTTGGGGTTTCTTAGGATGGTGGATATTTTCTGTTTGTGCAGAATGCTGTTTTGATGTTGTGTTTTTGGAGGATCTTGCTAATTTTGTCTGTAGTGCCTTTTATATATGGGAGGAGGGCTTTGCCGTTTTCTTGTTCTCTGTCTTGGATTTTGGTTGGGGTTTCTTTTTGGATTAGGTGGGTAATCTTCTTTCTTTGGAATCCATTGGCTGCAAGTACGTTGGTGAGAGTGTGTAGTTCGGTTTTTGGTGTTGTTCATCGGCTAAGCATTTTGTTCTGGAGATGAGTGTCTTGGCTCGGAATTGATCTGTGCTGGGTGGTGGTGTGAGTGCATGTAGATAGCGGTTAGTATGTGTTTTCTTCTGGTAGATGGTGTGTCCTAGGGAGCCATTGGATCTTTTGTATACCAAGACATCTAGGAAGGAAGTTGGTTGTTGGCTTCTGTTTCCATGGTGAATTGTATTTTGGGGTGTAGGCTGTTGAGGTGTGTGAGGAAGTTGTTCAGTTTTTCTTTCCCATGTGGCCAGATGATGAAGGTGTCATCTACGTATCTGAGCCAGAGTTTGGGTTTGTGGTCGTATTTTTCTAGAGCTTGTGTTTCAAAGTGTTCCATGTAGAGGTTTGCGATGACAGGTGAGAGGGTGATCCATGGGTGCTCCTTCTATTTGTTTGTATTTTTGTCCATTGTAGGTGAAGTATGTATTGGATAGGCAGTGGTTGGTTAGATCTAGGATGTGCTTGGGGGGTTGGATTTGTTTTGGATGGCTGTCAAGGCTTCTTTTATTGGCACTTGGGTGAAGAGGGATATGACATGAAGCTTACTAGTAGGTCGCTAGGTTGTAAGTTTTGTTTCTTTATGATCTCGATGAATTGGAATGAGTTTCTTACGTGTGAGTTGATGGATTCTGCATAAGGTTGTAGTTGTTTGGCGAGAAATTTGGCTAGGTTTTGTAGAGGTGAGCCTATGGAGCTGACTATTGGTCTGAGTGGGGTTCCTTCTTTGTGTATTTTGGGAGACCATAAAGCTTGGGGCATCTGGATGATTTTTCTCTGGGTATGATTCGTTGCTGGATTTCTTCACTGATGGGGGAGCTTTTATTTTGGATTTGGTAGTTTTTCTAGGTAGGTGGTGGGGTCTGTCTTTAGGGGTTTGTATGCGGGGTCTTGGAGTAGGTTGGTTAACTTGGTTTGGTAGTCAGATGTGTTCATAACCACTGTCGCATTGCCCTTGTCTGCTGGTAGAATTATTATGCTGGTGTCTTCTTTCAGGTTAAGTAGTGCAGTTCGTTCTTCTTTGGATAAGTTGCTTTTGGGTGGTTTGCTAGTGCAGAGGATGTTGGTGATTTCAAGTCTGATTTTGTTAGCATCATCAGGGTTGGTTTGGTCAGAGCTGGTTTCAACTCCGCATATGATGGTTTCTGTGGGGATGTGTTTGGGAGCGACAGCAAAGTTGAATCCTTTTGAAAGGACCTTGGTTTCAGCTTCAGTGAGGATCTTGTCTGAGATGTTGTGCACTGTTTGTTTCATGTGTGGCTGTGGGGGGAGGAGTTGGTTTCTGGCGTTGTTGTAGTTTCCTGAGTTTGTTGGTGTGTGTGTCTGTCTTGAGGGTGGTCTGTGTTTGGCTCTCCAGACAGCGAGTTGTTGGTTGTCCCAAAGTAGAGGGTGAATCTTGTTGCTGAGTCTGAGGTGGAGTGTGAGGAGATCTTTGTTGATTTGGTCTAGGAGAAACCTTTTTGTGTGAAGTTCATTTCTAATTAGGGCCAGTTCTGTTCTTTTTAGGATGCGTTTGGTGGCTGCTGTGTTGGTGTGGAATTTCAATTGGAAGCTTGTGGGAATTAAATTTTGATCTCGGCAGTTGCATAAGAATGCAAGGTCACATAAAATGGAGGCTCTTTGGACTTCAAGTTTTTCATAAGTCCTGGTCAGATGGTGGGTTTCCTCCCGTAGAGGTGCAGTATTTGTTTTCTGAGGTTCTGCGGTATTTGTATGTGGATCTTTGGTTGTTGGGTTTTCTCCCGCGTAAGATTGAAGTATCTAGGCAAGGTTTCGATGAAGTCTCATTCATCATCTTCAGGCTTCTGTCTCCGGCTCTGTGCTTCTCAGAGTAATGTGAGATTGCAGCTGCTTCCTCCTTTTAACTGCCAGTGGGGTGGGACTTGATTGGGTGGGGGCTTGGCTGTGTTCTGATTGGGTGGGGTGTGTTCTCATTGGTAGGGGTTTGGCTGTGTTCTGATTGGTTGGGGGTTAGCCGTGTTCTGATTGGTTGGAGCGTGTTCTGTTCAGGTGGGGGCTTGGTTGTGCTCAGGTTAGTCTTAGTTGCTGGGGATTTGAGCTGGTGAGTTGTGATCTTGCTGTTTGGCTTGAGTTCGTGGTCCTTCTGCATCTTCATAGTGGGTGTCGGTTTGCTTCATGTATGGCTCGGAGGGTTTGAAGTGGGTAGTGATGCAGCTGCCGTGCAGCTTCTGGTCCATGGTCGTGTCTCATCTTCTGAGTGGGTGGGAGTCTGTTTTCTACATGGAAGTGTGGTGGTGGCATCTTGTGTGGCTCTCATGGGTGTGGGTCTGGTGTCCTTCTTCATGTTAGGTACTCGTCTGTTCATGAGGCGGGTTTCCAAATGGCTGGAAGGCGGGAGGTGTCATCTCGTTTGTTCATGCTGTGTGGGCGTTTTCTATCTCTATGGCTTCTCTGATTATTCTGCTGTTGAAGTGTTCGGTTTTGGCGATAGTTCTGGTATTTTTAAAATCAATTTCATGTCCTGTGGCTTTGAGGTGTTGGACCAGGGAAGAGTCGTTTCTTCTTTTTTTTTGATTGAGTTCTTATGTTCTTCAATGCGTGCACTTATTCTTCTCTTAGTTTGTCCAATGTATGTGGTAGGGCAGGCAGTGCAGGGGATTTCATATACTCCTTGGTTTTCTAATTCGATTTTGTCTTTGGGGTTTCTTAGGATGGTGGATATTTTTCTGTTTGTGCAGAATGCTGTTTTGATGTTGTGTTTTTGGAGGATCTTGCTAATTTTGTCTGTAGTGCCTTTTATATATGGGAGGAGGGCTTTGCCGTTTTCTTGTTCTCTGTCTTGGATTTTGGTTGGGGTTTCTTTTTGGATTAGGTGGGTAATCTTCTTTCTTTGGAATCCATTGGCTGCAAGTACGTTGGTGAGAGTGTGTAGTTCGGTTTTTGGTGTTGTTCATCGGCTAAGCATTTTGTTCTGGAGATGAGTGTCTTGGCTACGGAATTGATCTGTGCTGGGTGGTGGTGTGAGAGTGCATGTAGATAGCGGTTAGTATGTGTTTTCTTCTGGTAGATGGTGTGTCCTAGGGAGCCATTGGATCTTTTGTATACCAAGACATCTAGGAAGGGAAGTTGGTTGTTGGCTTCTGTTTCCATGGTGAATTGTATTTTGGGGTGTAGGCTGTTGAGGTGTGTGAGGAAGTTGTTCAGTTTTCTTTCCCATGTGGCCAGATGATGAAGGTGTCATCTACGTATCTGAGCCAGAGTTTGGGTTTGTGGTCGTATTTTCTAGAGCTTGTGTTTCAAAGTGTTCCATGTAGAGGTTTGCGATGACAGGTGAGAGGGTGATCCCATGGGTGCTCCTTCTATTTGTTTGTATTTTTGTCCATTGTAGGTGAAGTATGTATTGGATAGGCAGTGGTTGGTTAGATCTAGGATGTGCTTGGGGGGGTTGGATTTGTTTTGGATGGCTGTCAAGGCTTCTTTTATTGGCACTTGGGTGAAGAGGATATGACATGAAGCTTACTAGTAGGTCGCTAGGTTGTAAGTTTTGTTTCTTTATGATCTCGATGAATTGGAATGAGTTTCTTACGTGTGAGTTGATGGATTCTGCATAAGGTTGTAGTTGTTTGGCGAGAAATTTGGCTAGGTTTTGTAGAGGTGAGCCTATGGAGCTGACTATTGGTCTGAGTGGGGTTCCTTCTTTGTGTATTTTGGGGAGACCATAAAGCTTGGGGCATCTGGATGATTTTTCTCTGGGTATGATTCGTTGCTGGATTTCTTCACTGATGGGGGAGGCTTTTATTTTGGATTTGGTAGTTTTTCTAGGTAGGTGGTGGGGTCTGTCTTTAGGGGTTTGTATGCGGGGTCTTGGAGTAGGTTGGTTAACTTGGTTTGGTAGTCAGATGTGTTCATAACCACTGTCGCATTGCCCTTGTCTGCTGGTAGAATTATTATGCTGGTGTCTTCTTTCAGGTTAAGTAGTGCAGTTCGTTCTTCTTTGGATAAGTTGCTTTTGGGTGGTTTGCTAGTGCAGAGGATGTTGGTGATTTCAAGTCTGATTTTGTTAGCATCATCAGGGTTGGTTTTGGTCAGAGCTGGTTTCAACTCCGCATATGATGGTTTCTGTGGGGATGTGTTTGGGAGCGACAGCAAAGTTGAATCCTTTTGAAAGGACCTTGGTTTCAGCTTCAGTGAGGATCTTGTCTGAGATGTTGTGCACTGTTTGTTTCATGTGTGGCTGTGGGGGGAGGTTGGTTTCTGGCGTTGTTGTAGTTTCCTGAGTTTGTTGGTGTGTGTGTCTGTCTTGAGGGTGGTCTGTGTTTCGGCTCTCCAGACAGCGAGTTGTTGGTTGTCCCAAAGTAGAGGTGAATCTTGTTGCTGAGTCTGAGGTGGAGTGTGAGGAGATCTTTGTTGATTTGGTCTAGGAGAAACCTTTTTGTGTGAAGTTCATTTCTAATTAGGGCCAGTTCTGTTCTTTTTAGGATGCGTTTGGTGGCTGCTGTGTTGGTGTGGAATTTCAATTGGAAGCTTGTGGGAATTAAATTTTGATCTCGGCAGTTGCATAAGAATGCAAGGTCACATAAAATGGAGGCTCTTTGGACTTCAAGTTTTTCATAAGTCCTGGTCAGATGGTGGGTTTCCTCCCGTGAGGTGCAGTATTTGTTTTCTGAGGTTCTGCGGGTATTTGTATGTGGATCTTTGGTTGTTGGGTTTTCTCCGCGTAAGATTCGAAGTATCTAGGCAAGTTTCGATGAAGTCTCATTCATCATCTTCAGGCTTCTGTCTCCGGCTCTGTGCTTCTCAGAGTAATGTGAGATTGCAGCTGCTTCCTCCTTTTAACTGCCAGTGGGGTGGGACTTGATTGGGTGGGGGCTTGGCTGTGTTCTGATTGGGTGGGGTGTGTTCTCATTGGTAGGGGTTTGGCTGTGTTCTGATTGGTTGGGGGTTAGCCGTGTTCTGATTGGTTGGAGCGTGTTCTGTTCAGGTGGGGGCTTGGTTGTGCTCAGGTTAGTCTTAGTTGCTGGGGATTTGAGCTGGTGAGTTGTGATCTTGCTGTTTGGCTTGAGTTCGTGGTCCTTCTGCATCTTCATAGTGGGTGTCGGTTTGCTTCATGTATGGCTCGGAGGGTTTGAAGTGGGTAGTGATGCAGCTGCCGTGCAGCTTCTGGTCCATGGTCGTGTCTCATCTTCTGAGTGGGTGGGAGTCTGTTTTCTACATGGAAGTGTGGTGGTGGCATCTTGTGTGGCTCTCATGGGTGTGGGTCTGGTGTCCTTCTTCATGTTAGGTACTCGTCTGTTCATGAGGCGGGTTTCCAAATGGCTGGAAGGCGGGAGGTGTCATCTCGTTTGTTCATGCTGTGTGGGCGTTTTCTATCTCTATGGCTTCTCTGATTATTCTGCTGTTGAAGTGTTCGGTTTTGGCGATAGTTCTGGTATTTTTAAAATCAATTTCATGTCCTGTGGCTTTGAGGTGTTGGACCAGGGAGAGGTCGTTTCTTCTTTTTTTTTTGATTGAGTTCTTATGTTCTTCAATGCGTGCACTTATTCTTCTCTTAGTTTGTCCAATGTATGTGGTAGGGCAGGCAGTGCAGGGGATTTCATATACTCCTTGGTTTTCTAATTCGATTTTGTCTTTGGGGTTTCTTAGGATGGTGGATATTTTTCTGTTTGTGCAGAATGCTGTTTTGATGTTGTGTTTTTGGAGGATCTTGCTAATTTTGTCTGTAGTGCCTTTTATATATGGGAGGAGGGCTTTGCCGTTTTCTTGTTCTCTGTCTTGGATTTTGGTTGGGGTTTCTTTTTGGATTAGGTGGGTAATCTTCTTTCTTTGGAATCCATTGGCTGCAAGTACGTTGGTGAGAGTGTGTAGTTCGGTTTTTGGTGTTGTTCATCGGCTAAGCATTTTGTTCTGGAGATGAGTGTCTTGGCTACTGGAATTGATCTGTGCTGGGTGGTGGTGTGAGAGTGCATGTAGATAGCGGTTAGTATGTGTTTTCTTCTGGTAGATGGTGTGTCCTAGGGAGCCATTGGATCTTTTGTATACCAAGACATCTAGGAAGGGAAGTTGGTTGTTGGCTTCTGTTTCCATGGTGAATTGTATTTTGGGGTGTAGGCTGTTGAGGTGTGTGAGGAAGTTGTTCAGTTTTTCTTTCCCATGTGGCCAGATGATGAAGGTGTCATCTACGTATCTGAGCCAGAGTTTGGGTTTGTGGTCGTATTTTTCTAGAGCTTGTGTTTCAAAGTGTTCCATGTAGAGGTTTGCGATGACAGGTGAGAGGGTGATCCCATGGGTGCTCCTTCTATTTGTTTGTATTTTTGTCCATTGTAGGTGAAGTATGTATTGGATAGGCAGTGGTTGGTTAGATCTAGGATGTGCTTGGGGGGTTGGATTTGTTTTGGATGGCTGTCAAGGCTTCTTTTATTGGCACTTGGGTGAAGAGGGATATGACATGAAGCTTACTAGTAGGTCGCTAGGTTGTAAGTTTTGTTTCTTTATGATCTCGATGAATTGGAATGAGTTTCTTACGTGTGAGTTGATGGATTCTGCATAAGGTTGTAGTTGTTTGGCGAGAAATTTGGCTAGGTTTTGTAGAGGTGAGCCTATGGAGCTGACTATTGGTCTGAGTGGGGTTCCTTCTTTGTGTATTTTGGGGAGACCATAAAGCTTGGGGCATCTGGATGATTTTTCTCTGGGTATGATTAGTTGCTGGATTTCTTCACTGATGGGGAGGCTTTTATTTTGGATTTGGTAGTTTTTCTAGGTAGGTGGTGGGGTCTGTCTTTAGGGGTTTGTATGCGGGGTCTTGGAGTAGGTTGGTTAACTTGGTTTGGTAGTCAGATGTGTTCATAACCACTGTCGCATTGCCCTTGTCTGCTGGTAGAATTATTATGCTGGTGTCTTCTTTCAGGTTAAGTAGTGCAGTTCGTTCTTCTTTGGATAAGTTGCTTTTGGGTGGTTTGCTAGTGCAGAGGATGTTGGTGATTTCAAGTCTGATTTTGTTAGCATCATCAGGGTTGGTTTTGGTCAGAGCTGGTTTCAACTCCGCATATGATGGTTTCTGTGGGGATGTGTTTGGGAGGCGACAGCAAAGTTGAATCCTTTTGAAAGGACCTTGGTTTCAGCTTCAGTGAGGATCTTGTCTGAGATGTTGTGCACTGTTTGTTTCATGTGTGGCTGTGGGGGAGGAGTTGGTTTCTGGCGTTGTTGTAGTTTCCTGAGTTTGTTGGTGTGTGTGTCTGTCTTGAGGGTGGTCTGTGTTTGGCTCTCCAGACAGCGAGTTGTTGGTTGTCCCAAAGTAGAGGTGAATCTTGTTGCTGAGTCTGAGGTGGAGTGTGAGGAGATCTTTGTTGATTTGGTCTAGGAGAAACCTTTTTGTGTGAAGTTCATTTCTAATTAGGGCCAGTTCTGTTCTTTTTAGGATGCGTTTGGTGGCTGCTGTGTTGGTGTTGGAATTTCAATTGGAAGCTTGTGGGAATTAAATTTTGATCTCGGCAGTTGCATAAGAATGCAAGGTCACATAAAATGGAGGCTCTTTGGACTTCAAGTTTTCATAAGTCCTGGTCAGATGGTGGGTTTCCTCCCGTGAGGTGCAGTATTTGTTTTCTGAGGTTCGCGGGTATTTGTATGTGGATCTTTGGTTGTTGGGTTTTCTCCCGCGTAAGATTCGAAGTATCTAGGCAAGGTTTCGATGAAGTCTCATTCATCATCTTCAGGCTTCTGTCTCCGGCTCTGTGCTTCTCAGAGTAATGTGAGATTGCAGCTGCTTCCTCCTTTTAACTGCCAGTGGGGTGGGACTTGATTGGGTGGGGGCTTGGCTGTGTTCTGATTGGGTGGGGTGTGTTCTCATTGGTAGGGGTTTGGCTGTGTTCTGATTGGTTGGGGGTTAGCCGTGTTCTGATTGGTTGGAGCGTGTTCTGTTCAGGTGGGGGCTTGGTTGTGCTCAGGTTAGTCTTAGTTGCTGGGGATTTGAGCTGGTGAGTTGTGATCTTGCTGTTTGGCTTGAGTTCGTGGTCCTTCTGCATCTTCATAGTGGGTGTCGGTTTGCTTCATGTATGGCTCGGAGGGTTTGAAGTGGGTAGTGATGCAGCTGCCGTGCAGCTTCTGGTCCATGGTCGTGTCTCATCTTCTGAGTGGGTGGGAGTCTGTTTTCTACATGGAAGTGTGGTGGTGGCATCTTGTGTGGCTCTCATGGGTGTGGGTCTGGTGTCCTTCTTCATGTTAGGTACTCGTCTGTTCATGAGGCGGGTTTCCAAATGGCTGGAAGGCGGGAGGTGTCATCTCGTTTGTTCATGCTGTGTGGGCGTTTTTCTATCTCTATGGCTTCTCTGATTATTCTGCTGTTGAAGTGTTCGGTTTTGGCGATAGTTCTGGTATTTTTAAAATCAATTTCATGTCCTGTGGCTTTGAGGTGTTGGACCAGGGAAGAGGTCGTTTCTTCTTTTTTTTTTGATTGAGTTCTTATGTTCTTCAATGCGTGCACTTATTCTTCTCTTAGTTTGTCCAATGTATGTGGTAGGGCAGGCAGTGCAGGGTTTCATATACTCCTTGGTTTTCTAATTCGATTTTGTCTTTGGGGTTTCTTAGGATGGTGGATATTTTTCTGTTTGTGCAGAATGCTGTTTTGATGTTGTGTTTTGGAGGATCTTGCTAATTTTGTCTGTAGTGCCTTTTATATATGGGAGGAGGGCTTTGCCGTTTTCTTGTTCTCTGTCTTGGATTTTGGTTGGGGTTTCTTTTTGGATTAGGTGGGTAATCTTCTTTCTTTGGAATCCATTGGCTGCAAGTACGTTGGTGAGAGTGTGTAGTTCGGTTTTTGGTGTTGTTCATCGGCTAAGCATTTTGTTCTGGAGATGAGTGTCTTGGCTCTGGAATTGATCTGTGCTGGGTGGTGGTGTGAGAGTGCATGTAGATAGCGGTTAGTATGTGTTTTCTTCTGGTAGATGGTGTGTCCTAGGGAGCCATTGGATCTTTTGTATACCAAGACATCTAGGAAGGAAGTTGGTTGTTGGCTTCTGTTTCCATGGTGAATTGTATTTTGGGGTGTAGGCTGTTGAGGTGTGTGAGGAAGTTGTTCAGTTTTTCTTTCCCATGTGGCCAGATGATGAAGGTGTCATCTACGTATCTGAGCCAGAGTTTGGGTTTGTGGTCGTATTTTTCTAGAGCTTGTGTTTCAAAGTGTTCCATGTAGAGGTTTGCGATGACAGGTGAGAGGGTGATCCATGGGTGCTCCTTCTATTTGTTTGTATTTTTGTCCATTGTAGGTGAAGTATGTATTGGATAGGCAGTGGTTGGTTAGATCTAGGATGTGCTTGGGGGGTTGGATTTGTTTTGGATGGCTGTCAAGGCTTCTTTTATTAGCACTTGGGTGAAGAGGATATGACATGAAGCTTACTAGTAGGTCGCTAGGTTGTAAGTTTTGTTTCTTTATGATCTCGATGAATTGGAATGAGTTTCTTACGTGTGAGTTGATGGATTCTGCATAAGGTTGTAGTTGTTTGGCGAGAAATTTGGCTAGGTTTTGTAGAGGTGAGCCTATGGAGCTGACTATTGGTCTGAGTGGGGTTCCTTCTTTGTGTATTTTGGGAGACCATAAAGCTTGGGGCATCTGGATGATTTTTCTCTGGGTATGATTCGTTGCTGGATTTCTTCACTGATGGGGAGGCTTTTATTTTGGATTTGGTAGTTTTTCTAGGTAGGTGGTGGGGTCTGTCTTTAGGGGTTTGTATGCGGGGTCTTGGAGTAGGTTGGTTAACTTGGTTTGGTAGTCAGATGTGTTCATAACCACTGTCGCATTGCCCTTGTCTGCTGGTAGAATTATTATGCTGGTGTCTTCTTTCAGGTTAAGTAGTGCAGTTCGTTCTTCTTTGGATAAGTTGCTTTTGGGTGGTTTGCTAGTGCAGAGGATGTTGGTGATTTCAAGTCTGATTTTGTTAGCATCATCAGGGTTGGTTTTGGTCAGAGCTGGTTTCAACTCCGCATATGATGGTTTCTGTGGGGATGTGTTTGGGAGCGACAGCAAAGTTGAATCCTTTTGAAAGGACCTTGGTTTCAGCTTCAGTGAGGATCTTGTCTGAGATGTTGTGCACTGTTTGTTTCATGTGTGGCTGTGGGGGGAGGAGTTGGTTTCTGGCGTTGTTGTAGTTTCCTGAGTTTGTTGGTGTGTGTGTCTGTCTTGAGGGTGGTCTGTGTTTCGGCTCTCCAGACAGCGAGTTGTTGGTTGTCCCAAAGTAGAGGGTGAATCTTGTTGCTGAGTCTGAGGTGGAGTGTGAGGAGATCTTTGTTGATTTGGTCTAGGAGAAACCTTTTTGTGTGAAGTTCATTTCTAATTAGGGCCAGTTCTGTTCTTTTTAGGATGCGTTTGGTGGCTGCTGTGTTGGTGTGGAATTTCAATTGGAAGCTTGTGGGAATTAAATTTTGATCTCGGCAGTTGCATAAGAATGCAAGGTCACATAAAATGGAGGCTCTTTGGACTTCAAGTTTTCATAAGTCCTGGTCAGATGGTGGGTTTCCTCCCGTAGAGGTGCAGTATTTGTTTTCTGAGGTTCTGCGGGTATTTGTATGTGGATCTTTGGTTGTTCGGGTTTTCTCCGCGTAAGATTCGAAGTATCTAGGCAGACGTTTCGATGAAGTCTCATTCATCATCTTCAGGCTTCTGTCTCCGGCTCTGTGCTTCTCAGAGTAATGTGAGATTGCAGCTGCTTCCTCCTTTTAACTGCCAGTGGGGTGGGACTTGATTGGGTGGGGGCTTGGCTGTGTTCTGATTGGGTGGGGTGTGTTCTCATTGGTAGGGGTTTGGCTGTGTTCTGATTGGTTGGGGGTTAGCCGTGTTCTGATTGGTTGGAGCGTGTTCTGTTCAGGTGGGGGCTTGGTTGTGCTCAGGTTAGTCTTAGTTGCTGGGGATTTGAGCTGGTGAGTTGTGATCTTGCTGTTTGGCTTGAGTTCGTGGTCCTTCTGCATCTTCATAGTGGGTGTCGGTTTGCTTCATGTATGGCTCGGAGGGTTTGAAGTGGGTAGTGATGCAGCTGCCGTGCAGCTTCTGGTCCATGGTCGTGTCTCATCTTCTGAGTGGGTGGGAGTCTGTTTTCTACATGGAAGTGTGGTGGTGGCATCTTGTGTGGCTCTCATGGGTGTGGGTCTGGTGTCCTTCTTCATGTTAGGTACTCGTCTGTTCATGAGGCGGGTTTCCAAATGGCTGGAAGGCGGGAGGTGTCATCTCGTTTGTTCATGCTGTGTGGGCGTTTTTCTATCTCTATGGCTTCTCTGATTATTCTGCTGTTGAAGTGTTCGGTTTTGGCGATAGTTCTGGTATTTTTAAAATCAATTTCATGTCCTGTGGCTTTGAGGTGTTGGACCAGGGAAGAGGTCGTTTCTTCTTCTTTTTTTTGATTGAGTTCTTATGTTCTTCAATGCGTGCACTTATTCTTCTCTTAGTTTGTCCAATGTATGTGGTAGGGCAGGCAGTGCAGGGGATTTCATATACTCCTTGGTTTTCTAATTCGATTTTGTCTTTGGGGTTTCTTAGGATGGTGGATATTTTTCTGTTTGTGCAGAATGCTGTTTTGATGTTGTGTTTTTGGAGGATCTTGCTAATTTTGTCGGTAGTGCCTTTTATATATGGGAGGAGGGCTTTGCCGTTTTCTTGTTCTCTGTCTTGGATTTTGGTTGGGGTTTCTTTTTGGATTAGGTGGGTAATCTTCTTTCTTTGGAATCCATTGGCTGCAAGTACGTTGGTGAGAGTGTGTAGTTCGGTTTTTGGTGTTGTTCATCGGCTAAGCATTTTGTTCTGGAGATGAGTGTCTTGGCTACGGAATTGATCTGTGCTGGGTGGTGGTGTGAGAGTGCATGTAGATAGCGGTTAGTATGTGTTTTCTTCTGGTAGATGGTGTGTCCTAGGGAGCCATTGGATCTTTTGTATACCAAGACATCTAGGAAGGAAGTTGGTTGTTGGCTTCTGTTTCCATGGTGAATTGTATTTTGGGGTGTAGGCTGTTGAGGTGTGTGAGGAAGTTGTTCAGTTTTCTTTCCCATGTGGCCAGATGATGAAGGTGTCATCTACGTATCTGAGCCAGAGTTTGGGTTGTGGTCGTATTTTCTAGAGCTTGTGTTTCAAAGTGTTCCATGTAGAGGTTTGCGATGACAGGTGAGAGGGTGATCCATGGGTGCTCCTTCTATTTGTTTGTATTTTTGTCCATTGTAGGTGAAGTATGTATTGGATAGGCAGTGGTTGGTTAGATCTAGGATGTGCTTGGGGGGTTGGATTTGTTTTGGATGGCTGTCAAGGCTTCTTTTATTGGCACTTGGGTGAAGAGGATATGACATCGAAGCTTACTAGTAGGTCGCTAGGTTGTAAGTTTTGTTTCTTTATGATCTCGATGAATTGGAATGAAAAT